>NC_057794.1:322458576-322468386 GCF_018294505.1 Triticum aestivum
TGCAGCTAAGCCCCCGAGTGGGAGGATTGCTCTCCATTCGGTAGGATTTTTTCAAACTTAGGCGAGTGCTGGACTGCCGTTAAGCTTCTTAGTGAGAGAACTTAGGCGAGTGCTCGACTTCAGCTAAGCCCCCGAGTGGGAGGACTGCTCTCCACTCGGTAGGATTTTTTCAAACTTAGGCGAGTGCTGGACTGCCATTAAGCCTCTTAGTGAGAGAACTTAGGCGAGTGCTCGACTGCATCTAAGCCCCCGAGTGGGAGGATTGATCTCCACTCGGTAGGATTTTTTCGAACTTAGGCGGAACGGATTCGCGACTAAGCCCACCCACTGGGGGATTTCAGGAGTAAATAAGAACAACACAATCGAATGAGAGAACTGTAAGCTCTTGTCTTTGATAAACGAATTACAAAAGGTGTTGCTTATTACATTTTATTCAAACGAGTGTTTAAGTATAAAAGGGGCGGAGCAGCTCTGCGTTCCAAGCTCATGGCTCGTCTTTCTGATGCTCGATACTGTAAAGATGGTATGCTCCGTTGTGGAGAACTTTGGTGACGATGAAGGGGCCTTCCCAAGTTGGAGCGAGCTTGTGTGGTTTCTGCTGATCCACTCGAAGAACCAAGTCTCCTTCTTGAAAGGCCCGACCCCTCACATTCCTGACGTGGAATCGACGCAAATCTTGCTGATAAATGGTCGAGCGGATCAAGGCCATCTCTATTTCCTCCTCTAAGAGATCAACTGAATCCTGCCGGGCCTGCTCTGCTTCTGCTTCGGAGAAGAGTTCAACTCGGGGCGCGTTGTGGAGCAAGTCACTTGGCAGAACAGCTTCGGCTCCATAGACTAAGAAGAAAGGAGTTCTTCCAGTTGACCGATTAGGAGTTGTCCTTAAACCCCACAGAACTGATGGAAGTTCATCAACCCAAGCACCTGGGGCGTGTTTGAGATCACGCATTAGTCGGGGCTTCAGTCCTTTGAGAATTAGGCCATTGGCTCTTTCTGCTTGTCCGTTCGACTACGGGTGAGCAACAGAAGCATAGTCGACTCGAGTGCCCTGAGAGGCGCAGAAAATTCTGAACTCATCGGAATCGAAGTTCGATCCGTTGTCCATGATGATGCTGTGTGGGACTCCATATCTGAATGTCAATTCTCTGATAAAACTGACAGCGGTGCTAGCATCAAGGTTCTTGATAGGTTTGGCTTTGATCCATTTGGTAAACTTGTCGACTGCAACGAGCACGTGAGTGAAGCCGCTTTTGCCGGTCCTCAGCAGTCCAACCATATCCAGTCCCCAAACAGCAAAGGACCAAACGAGGGGAATGGTCTTCAGGGCTGACGCTGGCTTGTGAGACATATCGGAGTAAAATTGACAACCTTCACATCTGTCGACTATATCTTTCGCCATCTCATTTGCTCATGGCCAATAGAATCCAGCTCGGTATGCTTTAGCCACGATGGCCCGAGAGGACGCATGGTGGCCACAGGTCCCCGAGTGGATGTCATTGAGGATCATTCGACCTTTCTCTGGTGTTATGCACTTCTGACCGACTCCAGTCACACTTTGTCTGAACAGCTGCCCTCTTATCACAGTAAAAGCTTTAGATCGGCGGACGATCTGTTGAGCTTCTTCTTCATCCTCTGGGAGCTCTTTCCTGAGGATGTACGCAATGTAGGGCACCGTCCAATCGGGAGTAATGGCCAGAACCTCCATGATTAGGTCGACCACAACTGGGACCTCGACTTCAGTCGGATCCGTGGCGCTCTTGGGTTGTGGGGGCTCTTTAGTGAAAGTGTCTTCCTGAACTGTCGGCGTGTGAATATGCTCCAAGAACACATTGCTAGGAATGGCTTCTCTCTTGGAACCTATCTTTGCCAATTCATCGGCTGCTTGATTTTTTAATCGGGGGATGTGGTGGAGTTCTAACCCCTCGAACTTCTTCTCAAGCTTTCTCACCGTGTTGAAGTAACCAGTCATGGCTGGGCTTCTGACGTCCCACTCCTTCATCACTTGATTAACTACCAAATCTGAGTCGCCATAGACCATGAGGCGACGGACGCCGAGTGAGATGGCCATGCGCAACCCATACAGGAGTGCTTCATATTCTGCTTCATTGTTGGAGGAATCAAAGTGAATCTGGAGGACATATCTGAGCTTGTCTCCCCGGGGGGATACAGAACTACTCCAGCACCAGAACCGTTCAACATCTTGGATCCGTCAAAGAACATGGTCCAATGCTCAGAGTGAACTTGAGTCGGCAGTTGCTGTTCGATCCACTCGGCGAGGAAATCTGCTATTGCTTGGGACTTGATAGCTTTCTTTGCCTCAAACTTGATATCCAAGGGAAGGAGTTCAATCGCCCATTTTGCCACTCGACCAGTTGTATCCCTATTGTGCAGAATCTCTGACAATGGAGCGTCACTGACGACTGTAACAGAGTGATCTGAGAAGTAGTGTGCAACCTTCTTCGTGGTCATGTAAATTCCATAGACAAGCTTCTGATAGTGAGGATATCTCTGCTTTGACGGGGTCAGGACTTCAAAAATATAATAAACTGGGCGTTGAACTTTGTAAGCTTTTCCTTCTTCTTCCCGCTCGACCGTAAGTACTGTACTGACGACTTGTCCAGTGGCTGCTATATAAAGCAAAAGAGGCTCTTTGCTAATTGGAGCAGCAAGCACCAGCTGGGTGGAAAGCAGGGCTTTTAGCTCTGCAAATGTTGTATCAGCTTCTGGAGTCCACTTGAACTTATCTGATTTCTTCATTAGTCGGTAAAGAGGCAGCGCCTTTTCACCGAGGCGAGAAATGAATCGACTTAGGGCGGCCAAGCAACCAGTAAGCTTCTGGACATCATGCACACGCACAGGGTGTGTCATTCGGAGTATAGCACCTACTTTCTCTGGGTTAGCATCGATTCCTCGTTCGGAAACAAGAAAACCGAGCAACTTTCCACCTGGAACTCCAAACATGCACTTTGATGGATTGAGCTTGATATCATACCTTCTGAGGTTGGCAAAGGTTTCGGCGAGGTCGGTCAGCAGGTCAGAACCTTTACGTGACTTGACCACAATGTCATCCATGTATGCTTCCACATTCCGACTAATCTGAGTGAGCAGGCACTTCTGAATCATTCGCATAAATGTGGCTCCGGCGTTCTTCAAGCCGAATGGCATTCTGACATAACAGAAGCACCGGAACGGGGTGATAAAAGCTGTCTTTATTTCGTCGGGTCCGTATAGATGGATCTAGTGGTACCCGGAGTAGGCATCCAAAAAGGACAAACGCTCGCACCCAGCAGTCGAGTCGACTATCTGATCAATGCAAGGGAGAGGGAAGTGATCTTTCGGGCGGGCCCGATTGATATGCTTGAAATCGATGCACATGCGGAGTGAGTCATCTTTCTTTGGGACCATGACAACATTGGCTAACCACTCGGAGTGGTAAATCTCTTGGATAAACTCAGCTGCCAAAAGCCGAGCCACCTCTTCGTCCATTGCTTTTCTTTTCTGGACGGTGGACCATCGAAGATGCTCTTTGACTGGTTTCACTTTCGGGTCGACTCTCAAATGATGCTCAGCCAGTCCCCTGGGAACACCTGGCATGTCAGAAGGTTTCCATGCAAAGATGTCCCAGTTCTCACGGAGGAACTGGATGAGCGCTTATTCCTATTTGCAGTCGAGTGTGGTCGAAATGTGGGTCGGAGTTGCATTGGGGTCCGTCGGGTGGATGTGAACAGACTTCGTCTCGCCAGATGACTGGAATGCTGAATCCGTGGCTAGCTCACAACAAGGCACTCGGGTCTGCATTTTTCTGGTATTCTTGCAATTCTGCCACGGCCATCTGGGCATCGGCAATCTTTGAGCCCTTCTGGAAACACTCTTATGCCTTTTTCCGATTACCAGAGATAGTGATCACTCCTCTGGGACCAGGCATCTTCAGTTTGAGGTACACGTAACAAGGTCGAGCCATGAATCGTGCATAAGCCGGCCTGCCCAGAATTGCATGATATGCACTCTGAAAATCCACGACTTCAAATGTCAACTTTTCTTTGCGGTAATTTTTGGCATCACCGAAAACCACGTCGAGTGCAATCTGACCGAGGGACGCAGCCTTCTTGCCTGGGATGACCCCATGGAAACTCATATGGCTTTCACTGAATCTGGACATCGGAATGCCCATTCCTTTCAACGTTTCTGCATACAGAATGTTCAGGCCACTGCCACCGTCCATCAGGACCTTTGTCAGTCGAGTGCCTTCGACCACCGGGTCGACCACCAGCGCTTGCCTCCCAGGGGTGGTGATGTGCGCTGGGTGATCAGACTGGTCGAATGTAATGGCAGTCTGCGACCATTTCAAGTAACTGGGTGTCGCCGGAGCGACCATGTTCACTTCTCTGTTGATGACTTTCAATCGACTCTTGTTTTCAACATCAGCAAAAATCATCAGAGTGGAATTCACATGAGGATAACCATCATCATCTTCCCCTTCACTCTCAGCCTTGTCTGCCTCCTTCTCCTTTTCCTTGGGTTGTTTCTCTCGGAACTGCTGGATCAGGAGCCAACACTGTCGAGTGGTATGCTTCGGGTAAATGAAATTACCTTCTTCTCCTTTTTAGTGTGGATATGGCACGGGAGATCCAACACGTCATTTCCATCCTAATCTTTTACTTTCTTGGGGTTCCACGGCCCTTTGGGCTTCCCTTTGAACTTTCCTTGAACCACAGCCAAGGCCTCACCCGGAGCAGCTGGTTCGGCCTTGCCTTTTTGTTTCCGACTGGAGTTTCCTCCTCCGGCTTCGTGGGCGACTGCTTTGTGCTTGCCGCTCCGCAGTCGTTCCTCCTCTTCACCATTGGCATACTTGGTGGCAATTTCCATCATCCGAGTCAGAGTCATGTTTCCTGTCCGACCGAATTTCAGGTTCAACTCCCGGTACCTGATGCCTTCCTTGAAAGCACAAATTGCCTGATGATCAGACACATCTTCCACCGTGTGGTGCAGGGTGATCCACCTCTGGATATAATCTCTCAAAGTTTCATTCGGTTTCTGGACGCAACACTATAATTCTGTCAAACCTGCTGGCCACTTGCAAGTACCCTCAAACATTCTGACAAACACTCGGGCGAGATCTTCCCAAGTATAGATGCTGCCAGGTGCCAACTGATTCAGCCACGCCCTAGTCGAGCCCTCCAACATCAGAGGAAGGTGTTTCATGGCCACCTCATCATTGCCGCCACCAATCTGGACAGCCACTCGGTAGTCTTCGAGCCAGGTGTCAGGCTTGGACTCTCCGGTGAACTTACTGACTCCAGTCGCCAACCTGAGTTGGGGGGAATCACTGCAGCTCTGATAGCTCTTCTGAAGCACTCTGGGCCAGAGACATGCACCCTATTGCTGGTTTGCGGGCCTCTGTCATGGCCATCTCGGTGAGCTCTGTTTCTGTCGACCAAGCCTTGTACGAGAATAGATCTTGCATCAAAGCCTGGCTCCCTGGGGTCGACTGGAATACCTCTTCCGACGCTGTTAGGGCGCCTGTCTTCATGTGGCCGTGGCACGTATGACCCACTCCTTGGAGGAGGCGTGGGCACTCGACGGCGACCATCGCGATCGGCTCGACGATCATACTGCTCCTAGTTTCTGTACTGATCACGCCGCTCTCCACGTCCCTCACGCCTCGGGGGCGATCTTGGGCTATGGGCCGACTGGACCGTATCTGCGACCATAGATCTTCTATGGATCCTATCCTGCGATTGAGACACGGCCATATTCTGCTCTCCTGCTGCCCGGAGCAAGGCCCTGATCTGCACCAGACCTCGGCTAGCTTCTGACTGGGAAGGTTGAATCGACTCTGCTATTCGGGCAGCAACTGCTAGGTTTTGGATCGGTGTCCGGTATACCTGAGCCGGAGGTGGAAAAAGTTGGCGTCGGCTGGACTCAGGAGCATGTTGACGAGCGCGATCGTCGAGTGCGCGCTGTAGGTTCTCCAGCCGAGTGCGCTCAGCCAGATTGGCCAAGCGAGCTTGTTCCAAGGCCTAGGCCTCGGGCGTTTCTCCAACTATAGGAGTATGCAGGGCATCCATGTTTCGGCGACAAAGTTCTTCTGTCTGCTGCGGGGAGAGAGGCTCGGGGTGGTACTCCTCGTGAACGCGCGACGGATCGCCATTCCCGTCACCTCCGTCTTCACGATCGAAGCAAGGAGGGCCGCGTGGTCCATTGACCATCAGGACTTCCGCTGCCGAGTCATTGCTGCCGCACTCGGATGCAGTCTCTACAGAGCCAGTCGACAGATCGAATAGGCCGTAGAGAGACTCATCGGGCTCGAGCGTCGCGACTTGAGGGGTGGCCGACTGGCGGGCCACCACATGCTTCACCCATCGTTGAATCCTCGACCGGATGGTGCGCTTGCTCCGGCGGGTCGCAGGGAAGGGGAAAGCTGTTGGAGTCGACTGGTACTGGGTCGACGGTTGCCACAAGAGGACGCCACGGACGCATGCGTGAAAGTGCGTCGCCCCGCGGGCGGGGAGCGTGTCAACGTCGAGTGGTGCCTCCTGAAGCCAAGCGGAGTCGTCGGCGACAAACACGAGCGCGCAGAGACGGATCTCGCGGCCCTCAGCCAAACCTCCGCCTGGAACCATGATGATGGGGATCGGAAAAATTGCAACTTCTCCAATAAGTCACTAAGACACCTGCCCAAGGTGGGCGCCAACTGTCGTGGATCTAAGACTGACAGTAGAATGGGGGTAGGTATGAGGAGGCAAGATCCTAGCTATGGAGTAGTTGTACACACGAGTTTTACGAGTTCAGGACCTTCTCGGAGGAAGTAACAACCCTACGTCTCGGTGCCCTGAAGCGGTCGACTGGATTATATGTGTGTGTGTGTTTACAAAAGTGCGAACCCCTGTCCCAGAGGAGGGAGGTGGCTTATATAGAGTGCGCTAGGACCCCAGCTCCCCTCCGTTACACAGAGTTCAATTCTCATAAAGGAAAGGTGTTACTGGTAACGTCTACAGTAAATGTCATAAATGCTCATAATGCTATGGTTTAAGTCCTAACCATTGCAGAGTGGAGGGTTCCTCATCTTCTGGTGGTCGAGTGTCTTCAAGGTGGTCAAGTGAGCGCATCTCCACAGTCGAGTGGATGATGATTTCTCTTCGACTACTTCTGATTCTTTGTAAAGATGTCCTTGGGGAGGGTATGCTGGACAGGTCCATGACCCTACCCTAGGTACATAGCTTCATCAGTACTACCGCTGGACCTAGAGGTACTACAGCTCCCACCTACGGTACTACCGCCCAGCAGAGAGGACTAGAAGACAGAGGAGGGACTGGCCCAACGTGGTACTGCTGGACGGGCTTAGCGCGGTACTGCCGCGGTGGCAGGGCGGTACTACCGCTCTGGAGCGGTACTACTGCACCTACAACCGCTGCAGGTGTCGCCCAACCCGACATGAGAAATGCCCCCCTTGAGTCGAGGCGGTAGTGGCCCGGTACCGCGGCGGTACTACCGCTGAGGACCACAAGCGGTACTACCGCTGGGCACCGCGGTACTACCGCTGGGGCTAAAGACAGCTCAATCTGCAGGGTAAAGACCTCCAACGACGCGGGAAGGCCCAGACAGTGTGAAACGAAAGTGTACATGATGATTCCACCCTAGCCAAACCAAAGCGGACCCCCTCTTGATAGTACAGTGACTCCTAAGAAACTAGTCCACCAACAAGAAACCAAAGAGCTACACCGTCTTGAAAAACACTCCGAGGGGAGAGAAATCGTCTTGAGCCAAAGGATGAATCTCTGAAACACTCAACGCACAAGGTTAGTCCGCAAATATGTTGTCATCAATCACCAAAACTACATCGAGAGAGATATGCCTTAACACGTGCTCCCAAGCCTGTCTTCTAGGCCATGGTGCTGTCGGCCATGGAGCAAGTGCGGGATGGTGTTGATCGCCTCTCGATGGGTGATGAGATGGAAACTGATGCAAGCTAGAAGGTGCAAGATGAAGGAACTCAAGTTGTCACTGATGCTAAGGCTACACCCATAGGCAAAGCTGATGAAACAAATGCTATGGAGTCTCCAACACCACCGAAGACCCTACCCCCGCCGACGGGGAATGTGCCTGTACCTATCGGCACCGGCTCTAGGCATGTGCTGGATAAGGTTGATGTGGTAGTGCATGACCCCAAGATGTTCTATGGGGCAGCAACAGGAGGGGATATGCCACCCTTCACCAACACCAGCGACCTCGATCCTCCTGCAATTGGCACCCAGAACCCAAACAACAACACTCATATCGCCCCGGGGGATGATGGAAGTCCTCTCACAATTCGTGTAGTGGAAAAATAGTTGCTGGAGGACTCAAAGGTTGATCCTGATGAAGACAAGGAACACCTAAGCACTATCAAAGATAAGCCTTTTGCTTCAGGGAGTACAATACCAAATAATGTTGACACCAAGAATGGTGGTAAAGGTATTGTTGGTTCAAGAGTAACAAGCAGTGGACGTAGGGGGCATAGTCGCTCTGAATCCAATGTAAAAGTAACTGAAAGTAGGGCTGTAAAGATTGTGCAATCTGCTCTAGGCAAAAGGTAGGATAGAGCTCTATATGGAGAGATAATTGAGAGTGAGAGTTTCTCAGGCAAACTTGTAAGCAGAAAGAAGTTATGTAGCGGTCAGGAGGAGAAGTAAGGCATAGGCCAGAAAGGTGGAAAGGCGGCAACCAATACCGGGGCCATCGGTACTCTGACGGGCGCGAGTGGCGACGCCCGTCAGGAGACATGAGTCTCCTTAGCTGGAACTATCGGGGTTTGGGGCAACCTGGACAGTTTAAGAACTCGTGCGCCTCGTACACACTCATTGCCCAAAGATCGTTTTCCTGTCAGAAACTCGACAATGTGAGGAGAAAGTGAAGAGAATAAAGTGGAGACTAGGACTGAAGCACTGCCTTACGCATGATGGTAAGGACAAAGGTGCGAGCATTGCCTTGTATTGGAATGAGTCAATAAAAATAAAGTGTTTGTCGTATGGCCCCCGTTATTTTGATGTGTTAGTGTCTTATGATCCACATGGCCCGTCATGGTGTGGTACTTTTGTCTATGGTGAACCAAGAGCTCAAGATAGGCACCACATGTGGTCCCTTCTGAGAAGGAGTAAAACAATGGCCAATGAACTGTGTGTCACATCCCTAGCTTCTGGTGTTGCCTAGTGTTTGCATCTTGCTTGCATCATGTTTAAATTTCTGAAACTTGAATTGAGGAATTTTGAAAGCCTCAGAATTTAAATAAAAGTAGGGCAAAAACCCTAAAATCTCATTCATTTTTTCCAAAATGCTCTTCATAGATGTTTAATATTTTGGCAAGGGTTTTGATCCAAACCAAAAATAATGAACATTTTAAAAGGATTTATTTTTGGGACTTTGAATTTAAATTAATAGCTATTTGAATTTGAATTATATTCATACCATTAGAATATAATTTCAAATACCCCTGATATGTTTTATGAGCTTTTGGAAAAGTCCATATAGCAAAATAAAAATATTCAGAGGAGTTTTTGACATTGTTTGAATTTGTTTAAATTCAAAACAATGGCAAAAGATATTAATAAAAGAAAATAGAACAATAAAACAGAGCAGAGAAAACTTACCTGGCGCCAGCAACCGGCCCAGCTCCTGTGCTGGCAGCCCACCTGTGCGGCCCAGCCCACCAGGCGCCTCCCCCTGTCGCCTTCCTCCTCGTGCCAGTAGGCAGAGGAGGGACACCGCGACGCCGCCGAGCTCGCCATGCCACCACCCTGCCTGGCTGCCTCCTCCTCTCCCTGGGCGTCTTTC
>NC_057794.1:322468644-322590868 GCF_018294505.1 Triticum aestivum
CCCCGCTCTCTCCCTCTCCCTCGTTCCCCTCCTCTGTCTCGCTCTCACACACACGGCCGAACGCCGCCGCCGCCGTTTTCCATAGCCGTAGCCGCAGCCATCCTCGAGCCTCTCCGACACGCCCACGAGCTCCGCCTCGTCCCTCTCTTCCTCCTCACCGAGCCGCCTGACGCCGGAAGCCCCTGGACGTCGCAAGCACCGCCGTTCCCCTCGTCGGCCACCGGAGATCGTCGTCGTCGATTTGCTGCCTCCGGTGCCTCCCCGAGCTCGCCGTCTGCTCCAATCAACTCCTCGTGAGCTCCTCTTCTCTTCCCCTCACTCCGTGCACTTGATTTCGTCCCCTAGCTAGCTGCCCCGCCGAACCCGAGCTCCGGCCGCCGCCATGGACGGTGAGCTTCATGCTCCCGAGCTCCTCCACCTGCGCTCGTTGCCTCCGAGTGCTCCTGATGACCCCAGTAACCCGTAGAGCCCCTCTGCTGATCTCGCCGTGCCGTGTAACGCCGAACCCGAGCACGCCCGAGCTCCGGCCCCGCTGCCGAGCTCGAGGCCATCGTCTCCGGCCGCCCTAGCTGCTGCTGCTTGCTGAAACGGGCGCGGGTGAGCTCCAGCTCTCCGTAGCCGCTCTCCTCCGTCCATTTGGACGCCGGAGGAGCGAGACCGAGCCCTCCGTCGCGCCTGTTGCCACCGGCGACGAACCGCCGGCGGGTTAGGCCCTGTTGACCAGGGGTTTGACCTCCCCTGGGTCGATGATAGGTGGGGCCAGCCCCCTGTTAATTAGTTTAGTTTATTCTAACTTATTTAGCCACTGTTTCACTGCCATGTGGGCCCAGTGCCTGTTTAGTTTAACTTAATGTTATGTTTAGATTAGTTATTAACCCAGCTGGTCCCACACGTTAGTTTGACTTGCTGACGTGGCCTTTGACCGGCCCCACACGTCAGTGACTCATGCCAGCGGTGTGTCACTGACCAGTGGGCCCCCTGGTCAGGTTTGACCCGAGGCTGCCCTGTTGACTCTGCTGAGGTCAGCATGACGCCATGCTGACGCAATATTCCTTTTCTGGAATTTAGTTTATTTTATAAATAATCAGGAAATTCCAGAAAATAGCAAAAACTTCAATAAATCATAGAAATTCAACCGTAACTCAGAATGAAATAATTTATATATGAAAAATGATCAGAAAAATCCAATCTATCCATCTGTACTGGTTTCATGCATGTTAGAACAACTTATAGATGCTGTTTAGCACAAATCATATTAATGGCATTTAAATATCCACATATGGAGTTTGAGTTTGAATCTTGGATTCAAACCAACTTCATTTAATCTGGTTTTAGTTGCATTAGCACAAACCATAGCATATTGCCATGTCACATTCATGCATCATATTGTGCATTGCATTGATTGTGTTTTTCCTCAGTTGCCGGTGATTGCCCCCTCTCGATAGACGTGATACCGACGATGTGATCGATGACACCGATGAAGAGCTATATTATCTTCAGAAGTGCCAGGCAAGCAAAACCCCCTTGTTCATTCCGATACAATCCCACTCTCTCGCTCCTGCTCTCTTTTACTGCATTAGGACAACAACGGCATTCTTGTTACATGCTATGGTAGTTGAACCCCTTTCCTCTGCATGACATGTCATTGCCACAGTAAATAGATGAAACCCACTAGCATGAGTAGGAGTTGTTTGAGCCCTGATGTGCCTACTCATTCATGCTTGTTTGTTATGCCTGCTACTGCTTAGGGTTGAGTCAGGTCTGATTCATCGGGGATGAATTGCAGGTGTGTAAACATGTCCTACTATGTGTGAGCTAAGTGTGTGAACACGATTTGGTAAAGGTAGCGGTGAGAGGCCATGTAGGAGTACATGGTGGGTTGTCTCATTGCAGCCGTCCTCAGGAACTGAGTTCTGTGTTTGTGATCCATGAACAGTTACTACCACACATTGGGCTCCGGGCGCTCCAAGCTCTCTCGACTTATTAATCAACTTGATCTCTGTCCAGGAATTGCAACTAGTTTCTGGTGTTTGTAGGTAGTGTTAGTAGTCTACCAAGTGGCACCCGGTACAGGTGGGCTTGGGACAGACTAGGCACAGTGGCACGGTGTACCAAGCGTAGATCCACCCGTCGAGGTGGGCTTGGGAACCCTGCACACATCGTTTGGGGCCGTGAGCGACACCCCGGCCGGATCTCCTTACGGATGGAACCCGAATAGGCGATAAACCTGGACGAGAGACTTGTATGGTTAGTCAGGTCGTGGCCGACACCCTCGCCCGGCTTCCGCTTGAAGGTTGCCGAGGTACATGACGTGTACAGGGCGATAAGTGGCGAGAGCGTGTGTGAAGAAGTACACCCCTGCAGGGTTATCTCTATCTATTCGAATAGCCGGATTCCTCGGATATGGAAACTTGGACCCCTTGCATAGTTCATAGACAAGTGAAATTGGATACTCTAAAATACGCAAGATAAGCGTGAGTGCTATGGATGGCGTTCTTGCAGGGAGACGGGAGCGGTTCCATAGTGGTGTATTGGTTGGTGAATATGTGGACTCGTGTGCGCCACCTCAAAAGAGTTGCTTGCAGTCATAGTTTAGGATAGCCACCGAGTCAAAGCTGGCTTGCTGCAGTTAAACCCCACCATCACCTTTGTTGATAATGATGCATATGTAGTTAGTTCTAATGTAAGTCTTGCTGGGTACATTTGTACTCACGTTGCTTAATTTATGTTTTTGCAGAGAGAGACTTCAGTCTCACTAGTAGTTCCACGTGGGCTTCGACGTTTAGCTTGTTACCTCAGCTACGATCTTGTGCCCTCGGCAGGATCTGGTAGATAGTCGGGCTTTCAAGCCTTTTCCATTTATAGATGTCTGTACTCAGACATGATAGCTTCCGCTTGTGCTTTGATTTGTATGCTTTGAATGTTGGGTCGTGAGACCCCTGTTTGTAGTATCTCGCTCCTCGGAGCCTATTGAATAAATACTTGAGTTGTAGAGTCATGTTGTGATGCCATGTTGTATTTGCACATATCGAGCATATTGTGTGTATGTTATTGAAATGCTTGGTATGTGTGGGATCTGACTATCTAGTTGTTTATCCTTAGTAGCCTCTCTTACCGGGAAATGTCTCCTAGTGTTTCCACTGAGCCATGGTAGCTTGCTACTGCTCCGGAACACTTAGGCTGGCCGGAATGTGTCCTTCTTCGTTCTTGTGTCTGTCCGCTCGAGGAAATGTCACGCGATGAATACCGGAGTCCTGTTAGCCCGCTACAGCCCGGTTCACCGGAGTCCTACTAGCCCAGTGCTACAGCCTGGATTCACTCGCTGATGACCGACACGTTCGATGCTGGGTCATGGATGCCTGTCCCTATAAGTCTGTGCCACTTTGGGTTTACGACTAGCCATGTCAGCCCGGGCTCCTTATCATATGGATGCTAGCGACACTATCATATACGTGTGCCAAAAGACGCAAACGGTTCCGGGCAAAGGTAAGGCGACACCCGTGGGAATACCGTGCGTGAGGCCGCAAAGTGATATGAGGTGTTACATGCTAGATCGATGTGGCATTGAGTCGGGGTCCTGACACTGTGGCTGATTATCGGTGACTTTAATGATACGATGTGGCAATCTGAACATTTCTCCATGACTAGAAGATCTGAAGGGCAAATGGCAAGGTTCCGTAGTGTGCTCAGTTTTTGTAACATGCATGACCTAGGCTTCAAAGGTAAGCCTTGTACTTATAACAACAAGCAGTGAGGTATTAATAATGTTAGGGCCAGAATTGATCGTGCTACGGCTACCTCATGTTGGCAAGATTTGTTCGAACATGCTACTATTACTCACATAACTACTAAAAGGTCTGACCACCTCCCGCTCCTACTAAGTTTCCCTGATCAGGCAAAGGAGTGGGGTGGTCCGAGGCCTTTCATGTATGAGTACATGTGGGAGAGGGATCCTTCCCTGATGGATGAAATTAAAAAGTCCTGGAATAGTAGCAACGTGCAGGGCCCTGGATTGGACAAAGTGGTACATAAATTAAAAAGTGTGCAACAAGATCTGCAAGGATGCAGCAGGAGGAAATTCAGATCAGTTAGATACAAAGTACATAAACTGCAGCAGAAGCTTGATAAATCGTGGGACATGTCACCTTCAAACAGAAGGGATGAGCAAATCCATGAATGTTCGAGAGAATTAGATGAGTACTTTGTCAGGACCGCGATTCCAAGTCACATCGATCTAGCCGGTAACACCTCATATCACTTTGCGGCCTCACGCACGGTATCCCACGGGTGTCGCCTTACCATGGCCCGAGACCGTTTGCGCCTTTTGGCTCATGTATATGATAGTGTCTCTAGCATCCATATAATAGAGAACCCGGGCCGACATGGCTAGTCATGAACCCAAAGCGACACAGACCTATGGAGACAGGCATACATGAATCACATCGAGCATGTCGGTCATCAGCGATTGATTCCGGGCTGTAGCACTGGGCTAACAGGACTCCGAGGAACCCGGGCTGTAGCAGGCTAGGCAGGACTCCGGAAGTCACAGCGTTACATTTCCCCAAAGGGACAGACATAGGAATGAAGTGAAACACATGCCGGCCAGTCAAGTGTCCTGAACAGTAGTGCTAGGCTAGCAGGACTCCGGTGAACCGGGCTGTAGCGGACTACTATGGCTCGAGGAACACTAGACTACATTTCCCCATAAGAAAGGCTGCCAAGGATAAACAACTAGATTGTCGGATCCCACTCATACCAAGCATTTCAATCATACACACAATATGCCTGATATGAGTACATACAACATGGCATCACAACAAAACTCTACAACTCAAGTACTTTATTTAAAGGCTCCAGGGAGCCATACATAACATGTTCATACAGATAGGGGTCACATGACCCGACACTCAAGTCATACAAACATACAAGCACATGCGGAAGCAACTAGTCTGAGTACAGACTCTAGAAAGAAAGAAGGCTTCTCGAAGCCTGTCTATCTACATAGGGCCCTCCATGGCCAGGATCACCACCTGGGTGGCTAGTCACTCGTCGACGTCAAGGTCTACGTAGAACCCATCGGAGGGGGTGGTGTTGTCGTCTGAAAACAGTAATTAAGCAAACATGAGTACAAAGGTACTCAGCAAGTCTTACATCAGAACCTACTATACATGCTTATTCTCAAGAAGGTGGTGGGGTTAATGCAGCAAGCCAGCTTTGACTCTTGGCTAAGCTATCCTACGGAACTTCACCAGTAAAATAGTTTTCGCACACGAGTCCACTACTCACCAACACAATACTCCACCGAGGATCCTCCCTCGTCATCCTACGAGAGGGCCATCCTCGGTACTCACACTTATCTTGAGTCTTTTATTAGTACCCATTAACTTGTCTATGAACTGTATAGGCAACCAAGTAGTCCTTTACCGCGGACGCGGCTATTCGAATAGTTTTATACCCTGCAGGGGTGTACTTCTTCATACACGCTTTCACCACTTACCGCCGTTTACACGACATGTACTCGGCAACCTTCAAGCGGAAGCCCAGCGAAGGTGTCGGCCACGGCCTACCTAAACACTTAAGTCTCTAGTCCAGGTTTATCGCCTATCCAGGTTCCATCCGCAGGGAGTCCGGCCGAGGTTTCCACATACGGCCCCGAACAATGTGAACAGGGATCCCGAGACACCAAACGGGTGACTCGGTACACCGTGCCACGGTGTATCTACCGCAACATAGCCCACCCCTAGGGTCAGCGCTACGCACAGCCGCCAACACATAACCTACAAACACCAGAAACTATTTGCAACTCCTGGACAGAGTACTAGGGTGGTTAAGAAGCCGAGAGGGTCAATTAAGGATCCTAATGCATGGTAGTAGCTGAATCTTAAATCACACATACAGATCTCAGTTCTTAGGGACGACCTCAATGAAACAACCCACCATGTACTCCTACATGGCCTCTCATCGATACCTTTATCAAAACATGTTCAACACATCCCTCACATTACCGGCATAAGCATTTCACTCTGTCCCATCACCCAGATGAACCAGACCTGACACAACTCTAAGCATAGCAGGCATAGCAAGGTAGGAATCACATACATGGCTCAATCAACTCCTACACATGCTAGTGGGTTTCATCTAGTTACTGTGGCAATGACAGGTCATGCAGAGGATAAGGGTTCAACTACCGTAGCACACAGCAGTTTGAATCGCGTTGTCTTAATGCAGTAAACAAGAGCAAAAGCGAGAACATGGGTTTGTATCGGAATGATCAATGGTTGCTTGCCTGATGGAGTGGTAGTGGGATACTGCCCTTCAGTTGGATACTCGTGAATATCCTCGGAGGCAGAACCTACCACGAAGAACACATCGGAACACAATCAACACATGACGATATACAACAATATGATGCATGCTATGACATGGCAATATGAATGTGTCTTGGCCTAGTGCAAGCTATAACAGAAAGGAATGGACTCATTTGAATCAAAGATTCAAATATTAGCTCATTAAACATGGCCTTAATAGTGCATTTCCTTATTCTGCTTAAACAGCAAGGTAAACTTGTTTTGTCATGCATGAAACAATTACAGATGGATAGATTGAATTTTTCTGATCATTTTTCATATATAAATCTTTGCATTTGGAGCTATGGTTGATTTTCTATGATTTTTAGAAGTTTTAACTATTTTCTGGGAATTCCTGAATAAAAATAAATCCAGAAAATGCATTACTGCGTCAGCATTGTGTCATGCTGACCTCAGCAGGTCAAAGGCGCCAGCCCAGGTCAAACCTGACTGGTGGGCCCCTTCTGTCAGCCTTTCAGCTAATTAACAAGATTAGATTAACACTAATTAGTTGTCAGTGGGGCCCGGGCCCACATGTCAGTGACTGATTTAATTAAAATTAATTAAAACTAATCCTAAATTAGTTAGCAGACTGGCCCCACCTGTCATAGACTCAGGGGGGTCTACCTGGGCCCACCCAGGAGTCAAACTGGGTCAAACTCGCCGGCGACTCGACGCCGGCGAGGCCCGAGACGGTGGCGCAGCTCGGAAAACGCCCACAGGGCACGGGCGAGGCTGTTCTTGGGCTCGTTGGAGAGCTCTTGCAGTCGCGCATCTAGTGGTGGTGGAGGCCGGGCCTACGGTGGCCGGAGACGACGACGGCGAGCTCCAAGGCAGCGGCCGGAGTTCGGCCATGTGCGGGGAGTGGGCTGCGGCGTGCAAACACGGAAACTGAAGCGCTAGCGAGGCACTACGCGATGTGGCAAGCACGTTGCATAGCACGGGAGGACCAAATGGTCGCCGGAGCGACGCCGACGAGGAGCTCGAGCGGAGACGAGCTTCGGCCATGATGGAACTATGGCCTAGAGGGTGCAAACGCGTGGGAAAGAAGAGGGGAAAGGCGGCGGAGCTCACAGGGAGGTCGATGAGCAGCTCAGTGGGTTCGGGGGCGACCGGAGCGAGGCGAATCGATGAACAGCGTCCGGCGGGTACCGAGGTTGAAGATGATCCGATGGCGGCGATGCAGGGCCTCCGGCCATGTGTGGCTCAGTGGGGAGGGCGAGGGCGTCGCGGCGGAGCTTCTGGACAGGTCAGAGAGGCGAGGGGTGACGGAGAGCGCGACTACGGCGGTGAGACGGCGACAAGCTCGTCGGCCATGGTGCGGGAGAGGGTGAGGGAGACGAGGGGAGAGTGAGCGAGGATGAGAGGGGAACGTGGGGGTCGCGTGGCACCCCTAGGCGTCTCCAGGCGTCGGCGGAAGCAGGAGGTGGCCGGCATGTGGCCGCGGGCGCCGGCCACGCGCTCCGCGTCCTTCTGGCGCGAGGAGGACGACGACTGGCAGAGCCAGTAGGCTGGGCCGAGCCGGGTGGCTGGGCCAGCACAGGTAAGGCCCGGGTGGGCTTCCCTCTCTCTCTCTCTCTTTTTATTTGTTTCTGTTTTTCTAATTAACTGCAACTATTGGGCTTTAAATGAAATACTAAAACGTTTCCAAAAATCCTGAAAATAATTATGGGCTCTGTTTAGATTATTTCCAACAGCAAACATTTATTTCCAGGATTATTTGAGCATTTAAATTATTTTATAGCATTTAAATGCCCAAATTCAAATACTTATGATTTAATTCAATGACCTTTTGTTGACCTAGAAAATTGTGCACCAATTTTGCCAGAGGTTTTAACCCAAGACAAAGAGGGTGAACTTTTTAGAAGGGCATTTCAGGTTCATTGAAAATAATTTTAGTAAACCCTGGTTGTTTCCAGGGGGTGTTGGGGGTTTCTGCTTTCCCCATTTCAAATTTAAGAGAAATTTAAACATGATGCACACTCTAATGCTTGAACTAGCTAGGGTGTGACAACTCACCCCCACTCAAAAGAATCTCGTCCCGAGATTTAGGATCCTCCGGGAAGAAGGTGGGGTACTCAAGTCGAAGACGATCCTCCCTTTCCCATGTGGCTTCTTTCTCAGAATGGTGTGACCATTGAACCTTGAGAAACTTGATATTCTGACGTCGAGTGGTAGCTCGTCCTGATCAAGGATACAAACGGGATCTTCCCGATAGGAGAGGTTATCTTGTAGATCAAGCGTTTCGTGGTCCACTCCACGGATAGGATCCGCGAAGCAACGCCTGAGTTGTGAAACGTGGAAGACATTGTGAACTCTGGAAAGATGCGGAGGTAGTTCCAATTGGTAGGCAACTTCTCCTCGTTTGGCAAGAATGCGAAAGGGTCCAATGTAATGAGGGGCCAATATGCCTTTGATACCGAAACGATGGGTTCCCTTTAACGGAGTAACCCGAAGGTAAGCCTTCTTGTCGACTTCATAAGTCATAGGCTTATGTTTACGATCATATTGACTCTTTTGACGAGATTGGGCTGTTTTCAATTTCTCACGAATAACGCGAACCTGCTCTTCTGCTTCCTGAATCATATCCGGGCCAAAGAGTTGTCTTTCCCCGGTTTCTGACCAGTTAAGAGGCGTTCGACATTTTCGTCCATAGAGAACTTCGAAAGGAGCCTTGCCCAAGCTGGCTTGATAACTATTGTTATAAGCAAACTCCGCGAATGGAAGGCATTTCTCCCAACTCATTCCAAACGAGATGACAGAAGCTCGGAGCATATCTTCCAGAATTTGATTGACTCGCTCTACTTGACCACTTGATTGAGGATGGAAGGCAGTACTAAAAGAGAGACGAGTTCCCATAGCATTTTGGAAACTTTCCCAAAATCGAGAGGTGAAGAGACTCCCACGGTCTGAGTTAATTTCCAATGGAACACCATGAAGAGACACTATTCGGGAGATGTATAAATCGGCTAGCTGGCTAGCGGTGATACTCTCACGAACAGGTAGAAAGTGGGCTACTTTGGAAAGAAGGTCGATCACGACAAAGATGGCATTATTCCCTCTCTTGGTCCTGGGAAACCCAGTGATGAAATCCATACTGATTTTATCCCATTTCCATTCGGGAATAGCCAAAGGTTGAAGAGTGCCAGCAGGCCATTGATGCTCTGCTTTAACACGACAACAAACGTCGCAATTAGCAATGTATTGAGCGATTTCTCTCTTCATCCTAGTCCACCAAAACCTCTGGCGTAGGTCTTGATACATTTTAGTACTACCGGGATGAATGGTGAGAGGGGATTCATGAGCTTCCTTAAGGATCAACTGGCGCAGATGTTGTTTCTTGGGAACCACCAAACGGTTCTCGAAGAAGACAGCACCTCGCTCATCCATGGAGAAACATTTAGCAACTCTGCTAGCGATATTTTCCTTAATCCGGGATATGCCCTTATCATACCGCTGGGCGGTTATGATTTGATCCATAAGGGTAGGTTTCGCCACCAGGGTGGATAGGAATCCTCGAGGAACAATGTGAAGGTTAAGCTTACGGAATTCCTCATGGAGAGGTGGTTGACTCTGTTGTAACATCAGGTTGTTACAATAGGATTTACGGCTTAGTGCATCAGCCATGACATTGGCTTTGCCCGGGGTGTAAGTTATTCCTAAGTCGTAATCCGAGATCAACTCAACCCAACGTCTTTGCCTGAGATTCAAGTCTGGTTGGGTGAAGATATATTTCAAACTTTGGTGATCGGTGAAGATCTCGCAACGATTACCGAGGAGGTAATGTCGCCAGGTTTTAAGTGCATGGACTATAGCTGCAAGCTCTAGATCATGTGTGGGATAATTTTCCTCATGTGGGTGTAATTGCCGTGAAGCATAGGCAATTACCTGACAATCCTGCATGAGTATGCAACCTAGTCCTTGTCGCGAGGTGTCGCAATAGATAATAAAGTCCTTGGAGAAATCTGGTGGTACCAGTACGGGAGCAGATGTCAGGCGTCTTTTCAGTTCCTGAAAGCTAAACTCGCACTGTGGAGTCCACTCGAACTTTTTATCTTTCTTGAGGAGTTCAGTTAGAGGTTTAGCAACCTTGGAGAAATTCTCGACGAAGCGGCAGCAATAGCTTGCTAAGCCAAGGAAACTCCAAACTTGCTTGACCGTCTCAGGTGGAGTCCAATCAAGGACGGCTTGAACTCGCTCGGGATTGACAGCAATACCCTTGCCAGAGATTACATGGCCTAGATAGGTCACTTCTGGCAACCAAAATTCACACTTGGAGAATTTGGCATAAAGGCGATGCTCTCAAAGTTTCATCAATACCAGCCTTAGATGTTCGGCATGTTCCTCTTCATTCTTGGAGTAGATGAGTATGTCATCAAGGTATACCACGACGAATTTATCCAAGTACTCCATGAAAACCGAGTTCATTAACCGAGAGAAGGTAGCTGGGGCATTGGTTAAACCGAAGGACATGATGGTGTACTCGTATTGGCCATAACAAGTAACAAAGGCCGTTTTGGGAATGTCCCCGTTTCTGATTTTGATTTGATGGTAGCCCAACCTCAAATCCATCTTGGAAAAGACTGAGGATCCAGCAAGCTGATCATACAGATCGTTAATCCTAGGAAGCGGGTATTTGTTCTTGATGGTGACCAGGTTGACAGGGCGGTAGTCCACAACCATTCGATCCGTTCCATCCTTCTTCTTGACGAAGAGGACGGGGCAAGCCCAAGGAGAGGAACTAGGACGGATGAAACCCTTTTTCAAGGACTCATCGAGTTGGTTCTTAAGCTCGGCTAGTTCTAAGGGTGCCATCTTGTAGGGTCTTCTAGAAATTGGCACGGTTCCTGGAACAAGGTCTATCACAAACTCGACATCCCTGTCAGGTGGAACACCTGGCAGTTCTTCTGGAAAGACATCCGGAAAGTCTCGGACTATCGGAACATCCTCAAGGTCTGGAAGGGGGTTGGCATTTAGGGAGTAAAGCTGGCGCTTGGCCACTCGAGTTAAGACATTGACTGTCTTGCCCGATGGGTGAGTAAGCTAAACGGTTCTAGTGGCACAATCAATCTTAGCGTAATGATCTGACATCCAGTCCATACCCAAGATGATGTTTATGTCCGTGGACTTGAGAGCTATCAAGGATGCAAGGAAGACAAGTCTATCGACAAGAATTTCGTTCCCATGACTTACTCTAGAAGTTTGCCATTTGGAACCCGGAGTTTGAATTACCATGGAAGTGGGCATGTCACAGAATGTCGTGTTATGCAATCGAGCATAGCTCTCGGATATGAATGAATGAGATGCTCCAGTATCGAAAAGAACAGATGCCGGATGGCAGTTAACAAGGAGCGTACCAAGGACGACGTTGGGATCCTCATGAGCCTCCTCGGCTGAAACATAGTTGACATGGCCACGTGCAGTGGTGGCCGGCTTGGCGTAGAATGTTTTCCCCGCGGGCTTACCACGGCCAACGGACTTTCTAGTTTGATTGGGGTTGTTGTTCTGGGGACACTCTCGGCTATAGTGACCCGGCTCTCCACACTTAAAGCATGTCACCACATTGGGGCGTGGAGCAGCATTAGCAGTGGGGCCACCATAGGGCTTGGGCGGTGCAAATTGCTGGTTGGGACGAGGCGCCTCAAAGGATGGCCTCGGGATGAACCTGGGTGGCAGTGCCGTGCTTGGGATCCACACCCGGCGCTTCTGAGCTCCAGAGCCGGATGAAGAGGCAAAGTCACGGGAGTGCTTGCGTGAAGCGTCATAATCAGTCTGGCCTGTCTCAGCACTGATGGCTTTATTGACCAACTTCTGAAAGGAGGTGCACTCGTGCAGACGAAGATCGCGGCGAAGCTCAGGGCTAAGTCCCTTGCGGAACCTTGCTTGCTTCTTAGCGTCAGTAGATACCTCTTCGGGAGCATAGCATGCCAGATTTCCAAATTCATGACTATAAGCATCCACAGTCAGTCTTCCTTGGGTGAAGTTGCAGAACTCCTCCCTCTTGCGATCCATGAGACCTTCCGGAATGTGATGCTCATGGAAAGCCTCACTGAACTCAGCCCAAGTAGTAACTTGGCCGACCGGGCGCATAGCTTCGAAGTTTTCCCACCAAAGGCTAGCAGGGCCTTCGAGGTGATAGGCAGCATAGGTAACCTTGTCGGCTTCGGCTACATTGGCAGAACGTAGCTTGTGAGTGATGCTGCGAAGCCAGTCATCCACGTCGAGGGGTTCGACGGAATGGTTAAACTTTGGTGGGTACAGCTTGATAAAGTCATTGATTGACACCAAGTCATTTCGTGGGTGGTGTGCAGTGTTCTGCTCAATCCGCTCTAGCAGGCGGTTAGTCTCACACTTGTTTCTTTCCGCCTCCAGCATTACTTCGGCCAGAGAAGGCGGGTGAGGTAGATTTTCACCTCTAGCTGCACTAGCTTCCCCTCGCTCCGAGGCAGCAGGGTTGCTGCGGGTGTTGACCATCCTAGGAGAAAACAAGACAATGGTTTAGATAAGGATGGCTCAAACTTAGTAAGGAGTGCAGAATGTAATGGATAACGCGGAATGCAGAGATGGTCATCCGTATGTCATGGTAATATAAAACTGCCATATATATACCAACGGTCATACACATCATACATAGTTTAGTACAAGCCCAGGCTATAGTACAACTATGATGAAAGACGTTACATCTCATCGGAGGAATTCCAAGCTCCTATACAGTATTTGTCTACACCTCCGGATTTGATTACACACAAAGTCATATTCCACAAGTCTCGCAGGACAGTGGAGATACAAGTACTACAATACTAGTGGTACTACTACTAACTCAGACAGCTCTGTAGTAGTCCTCATAGAAGTCACCTCCATAGCCTGGAAGTTCAATGTGACCATCCGGGAACAGACGGTCCTGAGGAGCCTGTGGACCATAGGGGCTAGGATGAGGTCTTGGACCAACAAACGGTGGCCTGCGGGGACCACGGGGTGGGGTGATGCCTCCCACATCACGCCAATCGACCATGTCTGGCAGAGCTGATCTCACAGGATACAAATCCCTTGTATCCATACATCCAGCTTGCACCGCAGGTGCAAACCGAGTCAATGTGGCTCAATGATCAGCACGGGTATTGAAAAGCTCCAGCCTCAAGGCCCGATTCTCTCGGTCCTTATCTTCGAGCATCTCGGCAGTGGTACGAGTTAATGAGTCCTCCTGAGTGGAGTCAGCATAGATATCCTGAAGATACCCTTGCGCTCCCGGAAGTGAAGCTGGCATGTAACGGAAGTCGGTGTTCCGAAGCAGGCCAGTCCGGACTCGCAAGATGGTCATCATGGAATAGGCAGCATCCTGCACAGCCATCTCAACAGTAACCCCGAGTCCATAGGAACAGTGAAGGGGCTCGGTAGATCCAGGATAAGAAGGAAATATCCTGACGGTGCAGAGATATTGGCTTTGATTAAAGTCGCGGAACTGCTCTTCGACGGTGTATTCGGGATACCAACGGTAGCCCGTCTCGATCATTACCCGGACTAACATAGCAGTATGACCGGGCACGTCGAGGCACCGGGTCAGGCGAACCACTTGGTTTTGAACACGGTTGGCCATCTGAAAGCACAAACACAATGCAAAGACATCAGAATTTCTAGGGAAAATTGGACAACATAACAGCTGTAAATGCTCAGAAAAAGATTTGAGACATCCACAACAGTTCGCAATACCACTCAACAACATCATATCAAGATTCTGATCCAATTAGTAACATACTAAAATAGTAGAAACTGAATTGGGGCTTGTAGCATCAATCCTATAAGCTACTACGGATCAGTAACACGTGAACCTGATAGAAGGAGAGAGCCTAGTCCTTAACCCACGTTGAATGAGAAGAGAATGACTCAGATCAGAGGCATAGGGTAAAGGAGTAAAAGAGCCTTATGTTCCCTCCCATAATCAATTCCCCTACATATAACTAAAGCATTTCTAGACTCGACATCGACCAGTTTGGCTCAACAAACCTACAGGCAGTCCAGCTCTGATGCCAACGCTGTCAGGACCCCGATTCCAAGTCACATCGATCTAGCCGGTAACACCTCATATCACTTTGCGGCCTCATGCACGGTATCCCATGGGTGTCGCCTTACCATGGCTCGGGACCGTTTGCGCCTTTTGGCTCATGTATATGATAGTGTCGCTAGCATCCATATGATAGAGAACCCGGGCCGACATGGCTAGTCATGAACCCAAAGTGGCACAGACCTATGGAGACAGGCATACATGAATCACATCGAGCATGTCGGTCATCAGCGATTGATTCCGGGCTGTAGCACTGGGCTAACAGGACTCCGGGGAACCCGGGCTGTAGCAGGCTAGGCAGGACTCCGGAAGTCACAGCGTGACATTTCCCCGAAGGGACAAACATAGGAACGAAGTGAAACACATGTCGGCCAGTCAAGTGTCCTGAACAGTAGTGCTAGGCTAGCAGGACTCCGGTGAACCGGGCTGTAGCGGACTACTATGGCTCGAGGAACACTAGACTACATTTCCCCATAAGAAAGGCTGCCAAGGATAAACAACTAGATTGTCGGATCCCACTCATACCAAGCATTTCAATCATACACACAATATGCCCGATATGAGTACATACAACATGGCATCACAACAAAACTCTACAACTCAAGTACTTTATTTAAAGGCTCCAGGGAGCCATACATAACATGTTCATACAGATAGGGGTCACATGACCCGACACTCAAGTCATACAAACATACAAGCACATGCAGAAGCAACTAGTCTGAGTACAGACTCTAGAAAGAAAGAAGGCTTCTCGAAGCCTGTCTATCTACATAGGGCCCTCCATGGCCAGGATCACCACCTGGGTGGCTAGTCACTCGTCGACGTCAAGGTCTACGTAGAACCCATCGGAGGGGGCGGTGTTGTCGTCTGAAAACAGTAATTAAGCAAACATGAGTACAAAGGTACTCAGCAAGTCTTACATCAGAACCTACTATACATGCTTATTCTCAAGAAGGTGGTGGGGTTAATGCAGCAAGCCAGCTTTGACTCTTGGCTAAGCTATCCTACGGAACTTCACCAGTAAAATAGTTTTCGCACACGAGTCCACTACTCACCAACACAATACTCCACCGAGGATCCTCCCTCGTCATCCTACGAGAGGGCCATCCTCGGTACTCACACTTATCTTGAGTCTTTTATTAGTACCCATTAACTTGTCTATGAACTGTATAGGCAACCAAGTAGTCCTTTACCGCGGACGCGGCTATTCGAATAGTTTTATACCCTGCAGGGGTGTACTTCTTCATACACGCTTTCACCACTTACCGCCGTTTACACGACATGTACTCGGCAACCTTCAAGCGGAAGCCCAGCGAGGGTGTCGGCCACGGCCTACCTAAACACTTAAGTCTCTAGTCCAGGTTTATCGCCTATCCAGGTTCCATCCGCAGGGAGTCCGGCCGAGGTTTCCACATACGGCCCCGAACGATGTGAACAGGGATCCCGAGACACCAAACGGGTGACTCGGTACACCGTGCCACGGTGTATCTACCGCAACATAGCCCACCCCTAGGGTCAGCACTACGCACGGCCGCCAACACATAACCTACAAACACCAGAAACTATTTGCAACTCCTGGACAGAGTACTAGGGTGATTAAGAAGCCGAGAGGGTCAATTAAGGATCCCAATGCATGGTAGTAGCTGAATCTTAAATCACAGATACAGATCTCAGTTCTTAGGGACGGCCTCAATGAAACAACACACCATGTACTCCTACATGGCCTCTCATCGATACCATTACCAAAACATGTTCAACACATCCCTCACATTACCGGCATAAGCATTTCACTCTGGCCCATCACCCAGATGAACCAGACCTGAAACAACTCTAAGCATAGCAGGCATAGCAAGGTAGGAATCACATACATGGCTCAATCAACTCCTACACATGCTAGTGGGTTTCATCTAGTTACTGTGGCAATGACAGGTCATGCAGAGGATAAGGGTTCAACTACCGTAGCACACAGCAGTTTGAATCGCGTTGTCTTAATGCAGTAAACAAGAGCAAAAGTGAGAACATGGGTTTGTATCGAAATGATCAATGGTTGCTTGCCTGATGGAGTGGTAGTGGGATACTGCCCTTCAGTTGGATACTCGTGAATATCCTCGGAGGCAGAACCTACCACGAAGAACACATCGGAACACAATCAACACATGACGATATGCAACAATATGATGCATGCTATGACATGGCAATATGATTGTGTCTTGGCCTAATGCAAGCTATAACAGAAAGGAATGAACTCATTTGAATCGAAGATTCAAATATTAGCTCATTAAACATGGCCTTAATAGTGCATTTCCTTATTCTGCTTAAACAGCAAGGTAAACTTGTTTTGTCATGCATGAAACCATTACGGATGGATAGATTGAATTTTTCTGATCATTTTTCATATATAAATCTTTGCATTTGGAGCTATGGTTGATTTTCTATGATTTTTAGAAGTTTTAACTATTTTTTGGAAATTCCTGAATAAAAATAAATTCAGAAAATGCATTACTGCGTCAGCATTGCGTCATGCTGACCTCAGCAGGTTAAAGGCGCCAGCCTAGGTCAAACCTGACTGGTGGGCCCCTTCTGTCAGCCTCTCAGCTAATTAACAGGATCAGATTAACACTAATTAGCTGTCAGTGGGGCCTGGGCCCACATGTCAGTGAATGATTTATTTAAAATTAATTAAAACTAATCCTAAATTAGTTAGTAGACCGGCCCCACCTGTTATAGACTCAGGGGGGGGTCTACCTGGGCCCACCTAGGAGTCAAACTGGGTCAAACTCGCCGGCGACTCGACGCCAGCGAGGCCCGAGACGGTGGCGCAGCTCGGAAAACGCCCATAGGGCACGGGTGAGGCTGTTCTTGGGCTTGTTGGAGAGCTCTTGCAGTTGCGCATCTAGTGGTGGTGGAGTCCGGGCCTACGGTGGCCGGAGACGACGACGGCGAGCTCCAAGGCGGCGGCCGGAGTTCGGCCATGTGCGGGGAGTGGGCTGCGACGTGCAAACACGGAAACTGAAGTGCTAGCGAGGCACTACGCGATGCGGCAAGCACGTTGCATAGCACGGGAGGGCCAAATGGTCGCCGGAGCGACGCCGGCGACGAGCTCGAGCGGAGACGAGCTTCGGCCATGGTGGAACTATGGCCTATAGGGTGCAAACGCGTGGGAAAGAAGAGGGGAAAGGCGGCGGAGCTCACAGGGCGACCGGAGCGAGGCGAATCAATGAACGGCGTCCGGCGGGTACCGAGGTTGAAGACGATCCGATGGCGGCGATGCAGGGCCTCCGATGATGCGTGGCTCGGTGGGGAGGGCGAGGGCGTCGCGGTGGAGCTTCTGGACAGGTTAGAGAGGCGAGGGGGTGACGGAGAGCGCGACTACGGCGATGAGGCGGCGACAAGCTCGTCGGCCATGGTGCGGGAGAGGGTGAGGGAGACGAGGGGAGAGTGAGCGAGGATGAGAGGGGGACGTGGGGGTCGCGTGGCACCCCTAGGCGTCTCCAGGCGTCGGCGGAAGCAGGAGGTGGCCGGCGTGTGGCCGCGGGCGCCGGCCATGCGCTCCGCGTCCTTCTGGCGTGAGGAGGACGACGACTGGCAGAGCCAGTAGGCTGGGCCGAGCCGGGTGGCTGGGCCAGCACAGGTAAGGCCCGGGTGGGCTTCCCTCTCTCTCTCTCTCTCTTTATTTGTTTCTGTTTTTCTAATTAACTGCAACTATTGGGCTTTAAATAAAATACTAAAACGTTTCCAAAAATCCTGAAAATAATTGTGGGCTCTGTTTAGATTATTTCCAATAGCAAACATTTATTTCCAGGATTATTTGAGCATTTAAATTATTTTATAGCATTTAAATGCCCAAATTCAAATACTTATGATTTAATTCAATGACCTTCTATTGACCTAGGAAATTGTGCACCAATTTTGCCAGAGGTTTTAACCCAAGACAAAGAGGGTGAACTTTTTAGAAGGGCATTTCAGGTTCATTGAAAATAATTTTAGTAAACCCTAGTTGTTTCCAGGGGGTGTTGGGGGGGTCTGCTTTCCCCATTTCAAATTTAAGAGAAATTTAAACATGATGCACACTCTAATGCTTGAACTAGCTAGGGTGTGACATACTTGTATAGGGAAGAGATGTTATGGCGTCAACATTCTTGGGTTATTAGTAACCGGGAGGGTGAACAAAATACTAAATATTTTCAGCGCAAGGCTACTTGGTGTCAAAAGAAAAATTATATTAGCAAGTTGAAAAATGCAGATGGTAACTGGGTTCAAGGAAAAAAGCAGATTGCTTTGTTGACAACAAATTTTTTTCAAGAAACTTTGTGAAGTTGATGATGATGTGGAACCAGAAGCTTTGCTTAACCTCTTTGATGATAAAGTTTCTGAGGAGATGAATGAGGCGCTTTGTCGTGAGTTTTATGATGATGAGATAAGTGATGCATTGTTTCAAATTGGGCCCCTAAAGGCTCCCGGTAGAGACGGTTTTCCTGCGAGATTTTTCTAGAGGAATTGGGCTGAGTTGAAACATGATGTGATTGCAATGGTAAAAAACTTCTTTGCAAATGGCATAATGCTTGAGGGCATTAACAATACTGTGATTGTTCTTATCCCTAAAGGAAAACCGCCTGAAAATTTACAAGACTTCAGGCCGATCAGCATATGTAACGTGATCTACAAAATCATTTCAAAATGTTTGGTGAATCGACTCAAACCTTTCCTGGATGAACTAATCTCAGAATACCAAAGTGCCTTCATTTCCATTCCACCAAGAAAGGTTTCATTATCGCCTTTGAGTGCTTCTTCAAGGAATGGAAATACCTTGAAGAAGTGTTGTTAAAGTATGGGTTTTGTCAGAAATGGGTTTCATGGATAATGTCCTGCGCCCGGTCTGTTAGATATGCTGTTAAATTAAATGGTGAAGTGTTGGACTCTTTCTACCCTTCGAGAGGGCTGAGACATGGAGATCCTTTGAGCCCCTACCTATTCTTGTTTGTGGCCGAAGGCTTATCCCGTGCACTTGAAGCTGAATGCTCTATCTCGAATATTACCCCCTGAAGGTGGCAAGGGCGCTCAAGGAATATCCCATCTCCTGTTCGCGGATGACAGTTTACTATTTTTCAAGGCAACCGAGGATCAAGCAACAAGCATCAAGTCGGCCCTCAATGTTTTCCAGAAAGGCATGGTGTCGGTGTCAAAATCGGCGGATCTCGGGTAGGGGGTCCCGAACTGTGTGTCTAGGCCGGATGGTAACAGGAGGCAGGGGACACAATGTTTTACCCAGGTTCGGGCCCTCTTGATGGAGGTAAAACCCTACATCCTGCTTGATTAATATTGATGATATGGGTAGTACAAGAGTAGATCTACCTCGAGATCGGAGAGGCTAAACCCTAGAAGCTAGCCTATGGTATGATTGTATGTTGTGATTGTTGTCCTACGGACTAAAACCCTTCGGTTTATATAGACACTGGAGAGGGTTAGGGTTACACAAGGTCGGTTACAAAGGAGGAGATATCCATATCCGTATTGCCTAGCTTGCCTTCCACGCCAAGTAGAGTCCCATCCGGACACGAGACGAAGTCTTCAATCTTGTATCTTCATAGACTAACAGTCCGGCCAAAGGATATAGTCCGGCTATCCGGAGACCCCTTAATCCAGGACTCCCTCAGTAGCCCCCGAACCAGGCTACAATGACGATGAGTCCGGTGCGCAGTATTGTCTTCGGCATTGCAAGGCGGGTTCCTCTCCAAATTCCGTGTACCTGTCGAAATAGCGGCCTCTTGTGAATGTTGCACTCCTTGGCTTCTACACCCAATAATGGCCACTTTCCACATGTCGAGCGAATGTGAAGAGCCAGGGTGTTTTTACATTTACCCCCCTAGCTGTGCGAATGAGCTGCCTATTAAAAAGACGAGGATTCAGATCAAAAGCACACCATCCTCCCTTGGCGAGCCTTCATCGGAGCGCATTCGACAGAGATCCATTCCATCATGGCCGGTCGACGCAGCTCCTCCTCTCGCTTCCCTAGCCCCAAGCCTGGAGATTGGGAGAGATGTTCTGTCCTGCACAGCAAATTAGTGATGCTTCAGACCAAGGGATTTCTTCCCCCAGCGTACATGGTCCCGTTTCGAGCCGGGCTTGCCACCTATAATGGCGGAGAGGAAGCGGAGAGCCTTCCCAATCCCTCCAAGGGAGAGCGGGTATGCCTTGTCCCTTATTTGGTAAGAGGGCTTGGATTTCCAATTCATCCGTTTCTCCGGGGGCTCCTCAAGTTCTACGGCCTCCAGTTGCATAACCTTACGCCTGCCTCCATGCTGCATATCACGGGATTCGTAGCCCTTTGCGAGTTATTTTTAGGCTGTGAGGCTCATTTCGCTCTATGGAGGAAGCTGTTCTGCCTTGTGTCCCGTTCTCAGAAGGGGTCAATATATCAAGTGGGCGGAGCCGAAGTGTGGCGTATTGCCGGGACCGGATACCTGTCCGAAATCCCAAAGAAGACGTCCAAAGACTGGCCTTCAGAATGGTTTTATATAGAAGACGTCCCCCTCCCGAATCCTATTAGAATCGGCCTTCCTGAGTTCGACAACACCCCTTTAAAGAAGCACCGGAGCTGGCATCCATGGAGCTCCCTGGAGGAAGATGACAGGGATGTTCTTTACCTGATGAGCCGGATAAGTTTTTTAGCTCGATCCAGATTGACCATGATCGAGGTCATGGCCATATGTATTATGCGGGGGGTGCAGCCTCTTCAATATAGAGGCCACCCCATGTGGGATTTCAACAGGGAGGATGATGCCACCCGCCACGGCCGCAAAGGGCCGGGATCGGCTGCTGATTTAATAAAGATCTTATCCACTTTGTACAAGGGAGAAGAGGAGGAATTCCTTCATGTCAACCCGCAGGGCGGATTTTCTATGTACAATCCTCCGAGCTGGGTAAGCGGAGACTTTTTCTCGCCCATCCGTTTCGTATTTCCGTAGTTAAGTATTCAGTCTAGCAATTTCATCGCAGGAGCTGTGCCAGGCTGTAGAGGAGATAAACAACCCTCCTCCACAACCCGAGGACCCTGGACGGTCCCTTGACCCGGCCTCCCAGGAGGATCCGGATATATCTGTGGAGCTGATCGATGGGGTATTTTACCAATCGAGTAACGACAACGCTTTGGTGGCCATTACGGCCGATTACCCTGGGCTACTTCCAGCCTCACAGGTGACTGAGACCGAAGTCCCAGCACTTCGAAAGGGGATCCATCCTCGCGTTTTTTATTGTCGTATAACAGCCGTGTTTTGCAGGGGAGGTCCTCGAGGCGGAAGGCCGAGCCTGCGGCGACTAGCCAACAAGGGGCCGCGAGGCCAGGCAGGTTGAAAAGATCTGCAGTCCGGATTGAGACATCAGCGCAGCGGTACGACGCGTTGTCTTTATTACAAGACATTATTCTCAGAGGCATACTAACACCCATGCCTTCTTTTCAGGAAAAAGAGCGCTCGCCGGACTATACCCGGAGAGGCTACCAATTGCGCCTCCACCAGCCAGGCTCACCGGCCGGATTTGGAGGCGGGAACGAATGTGAGGCGTGCGCTGGGCGCTCCTCCGACAGAGGATGCGGATAAACTGTCTGCCACCAATTCCGAGGTGGAAAGTGCCATGAACCACAGGCGTCGCCGGACTGTTCTTCGTGACGCTTGTTTCTCCCAAGAGGCATCGGATGCCTTCAACTCGGGAGACGTGTACCTCCGTTCCGCTCAAAATGGTCTAGCCAGAGCCACGGAGCAGTATGTAAAAGACATACGGGTGAGAAAATTTGGTGATTATATATATCAGTAGCCCCAGAGACTTGAAACAGTTAGGATAACTGATTTAAGGATCATTTGTTATGCAGGTTCTTACAGAAAAGAATACGCAACTGTCCCAGGAGCTGGAAGAGTGCAAAGCCCAACTTCAGGCCGCACTGGCCGCAGCAGGGGAGCCCAAAGAGACCCCCTCTGGTAACATATCCTTCGAATGATAAGTATCATATAGAATGCGGCGTATATGCAGATCTGATGATAAAATTGCAGATGATGCTGGAGTAAATCCGGATAAGCAACAGCTCCTACGCCAGCTGAAGGCCGGTGAGAGCATGCTTACGAGGGTGAGGCAGGAGAAGAATGATCTCCTAGATGCCAACACCAAGCTGGGCGTGGAACTAAAATATGTTCGTGCCCAACTGTCGGACTCTGTTAAGGAGAATCGGCGGCTTCGACGCGACATATTTAGTAAGTTCTTGAACGAACTTTGAAAAAGAGTTCGGCAAGGAAGTTGGTTGACAGAGTTATGTCTGTAGGTATGCTAACATGTCATCCTGCCGAGGAAATGCCCGGTTCAACGGGTGACCTTCTTCCCAAGCTCTCACAGCTGCACGAACGAGTTCGGCAGGTGATGCAAGGCGTCGCCCAGGCCTTGTGGCCATCCGTCTCCATACCCGAAGGCCTTGGAGAGCTTGCAGAAAAGCTAAAGGGAGCGCGGCGGTGCTTCTGATTATGGAAGATATCGGCTTGCCGTCAGGGCGCCAGGGAAGCCTGGGCAATGGTGAAGACACGATACACGAAGGCTGACCCGAACCACATGGCCGAAGTCGGACCTGTGGGGCCTGATGGGAAGGAGATCCCTGTGAGCTTAGTGTACGACCAAGTAGAATTGGCCGCAAAGTATTCCCAATAGGACTGTAGACTAGACAGCCTATTGGATGGTATTGAAGAGGAATTCAACCAGTCAAATTGACTATGTAATTTTAAAGTGACATGTATAATGCCTTCTAGCCGGATTGTAGATCGTTTGTCGTGGCGGACCTTTTCGCTTCAACCTCGGAACCCGACGATCCAGAGTGTATCTGAATACCCTCTCGGTTATGTAAGAACCGGGGCATGCGTGGAGACCAGGCGTAGGGGTCATTAGTGCTTTATCAGACAAGTGCCCAACTAGTTATGTTATATTACATGGGTAGTAAGAAACATCTTTCAGGGAGAATAGTTCCGTTAAGGGTTCCTTTCCCTGGGTAAGCATGCCCTAAAGTGCATGTCCGGACTGCGATAAGAAGCGCAGAAAAAGCATCTGGGGGCAGATATGGATAATAAAAAGTCATATTTTGTTCACCAACCAAATATTCCCTTAAGAACGCTAGCTTTCAGCTTCACCCAGTCTGAGGTACACGTCCGGCTGACCCGGCGGTAACAATCGCAGAGGTGCTCCCCTTATGCCCTAGCTGAATTAACGGGAACGTAGGGCATAAATACGAGAGTCAGGCAACCCATCTTGGCCAAAACTTAAGTCATATCGATGCATATAATGGTGAAAAAAGGTACATGCAGAAGTATAACACATGTGTTGGGCGTGAGGCCCAGGTAAATAATTTAAGCTTCTGTGAAAGAAGCCCCTAGATATGAAGAGTGCGGCTAGCGCATCTGTAATGTACGAGTGAGGCACAAGGTGACCCTTGAAGGCCTAGAGAAATAAAAGAAAGAAAGGGAAACAAGAAAAATGATGCATATGCGGAAAATGGACAAAGGGAGGGGACTAACATAGAGTCCGGTGCTAGGCGTAGAATCTCCGAAGCCTGGCTGCGTTCCATGGGTTCGGCTCGAGTTGACTAGTCGATGCATCCCGCAGTCGGTACACTCCATCGGTCAGGACTTGGTCGATAATGAAGGGACCTTCCCATTTGGGCTCGAGCTTGTTCTTTTTCTTATCCGAAAGTCGTAGAACTAGTTCGCCAACGTTATAAGTTTTGGCCCGTACTTCTCTGATTTGGTATCTGCGAGCCTGTTGCTGGTAAAATGCGGAACGAGCTTTGGCTACGTCACGCTCTTCCTCCAAGGTGTCCATACTGTCCTGCCGATCGAGCTCGGCTTCTCTTTCTTCGTACATGCGCACTCGAGGTGAGTCATGAATTATGTCACAGGGCAGGACTGCCTCTGCGCCATACATCATAAAAAACGGTGTATATCCGGTACTACGATTCGGCATGGTCCGCAGCCCCCAGAGTACGGAGTCGAGCTCCTCTACCTAGTGCGTGTCAGACTCCGTTAAGGAGCGCACTAATCTGGGTTTAATGCAGCTCATTATAACACCAATTGCTCGTTCGACTTGACCGTTGGTTTATGGGTGATAAACTGAAGCATAATCGAGCTTGATGCCCATTTTGCTGCACCAGAGTTTTACCTCGTTGGCCATGAAGTTCGTGTCGTTATCAGTGATGATGCTGTGGGGGACGCCGTAACGGTGTACAACCCCGGATATGAAATCTATCACCGGTCTGGATTCAGCTGTTTTAACCGGTTTAGCCTCTATCCATTTGGTGAATTTATCCACCATGACCAATAAGTATTTTTTCTTGTGGGTTCCCCCTTTAAGGGGTCCAACCATGTCAAGCCCCCATACCGCGAAGGGCCATGTAATGGGGATTGTTTGGAGGGCGGTGGGTGGCATGTGGCTTTCATTTGCAAAGAGCTGGCAACCGGCGCAACGTTGGACCAAGTCATGTGCATCTGCCCGGGCCGTTGGCCAATAGAATCCTGTACGGAAGGCCTTGCTTACCAGAGCCCGGGCTCCGACGTGATGACCGCCGAGTCCGGCGTGAATTTCTGCCAAAAGGTTCCGCCCTTCCTCTTCGGAGATGCACCTTTGAAGGACTCCGGTAGCGCTTTTTTTGTAAAATTCTCCCTCATGGACCCTGTAGGCCTTGGATCGCCGCACTATGCAGCGTGCCTCATTTTGGTCCTCCGGAAGTTCCTGTCTAGTTAGGTAGGCTAGGAATGGTTCTGTCCACGAGGCAATAATGGCCATTATTTCGTGGGCTGAATGTGTTATTTCGGTGACGGAGCCACCGATTGTGTCAGAGAGTTCGGTATCGGGTATTTTGGCCGGGTCCAGACTGTTGTTACCGGTGTCCCCTTCCCATGCTAGGGATGGTTTGAAGAGCCTTTCCAGGAATATGTTGGGAGGGACCGCGTCGCGTTTTGCACCGATGCGGGCGAGGATATCCGCCGCTTGATTGTTTTCCCGAGCCACATGGTGAAATTCGAGCCCCTCGAACCGAGCTGACATTTTTAGGACGGCATTGCGATAAGCTGCCATTTTCAGATCCTTGGCATCAAAGTCTCCATTTATTTGGGATATCGTGAGGTTTGAATCCCCGCGCACCTCTAGGCGTTGAATGCCCATGGATACTGCCATCCGGAGACCATGTAGAAGGGCCTCATATTCGGCTGCGTTGTTGGAGTCCGTATACATTATATGTAGTACGTATTGAACTGAATCTCCTGTTGGGGACATCAAAACGACGCCAACCCCCAGACCAGCTAACATTTTGGAGCCGTCGAAGTGCATGATCCAGTTTGAATATGTGTCGTACTCCTTAGGGAGTTCGGCTTCCGTCCACTCAGCGACGAAGTCAGCCAAAACTTGTGATTTAATAGCTCGTCGTGGCTTGTAAGTTATGTCGAATGGGAGGAGCTCAATGGCCCATTTGGCAATCCGTCCCGTCGCGTCGTGGTTGTTTATAATATCGTTAAGTGGTACTTCCAAGGCTACCGTTATTGAACACTCTTGAAAGTAGTGTCGCAGCTTCCGGGATGCCATAAATACCGCGTACGCTATCTTTTGATAATGTGGGTACCGTGATTTGCATGGAGTAAGGACAGTGGACACATAGTAAACCAGCTTTTGAAGGGGGAATTTGTGTCCGTCCGCTTCTCGTTCGACGACGAGCACTGCGCTTACTACTTGATGAGTTGCCGCAATGTATAATAGCATTGGTTTGCCTATGTTTGGCGCGGCCAGAACTGGGTTTGTTGTCAATATGGCTTTTATTTCGTTGAGCCCGGCGTGGCGGCATCTGTCCACTTGAAGTGTTCGGTGCGCCGGAGGAGGCGATAAAGGGGTAATGCCTTTTCTCCCAAGCGGGAGATAAAGCGGCTTAGAGCCGCCACGCATCCAGTCAATTTTTGTATTTGTGTGAGGTCTGTTCGAGTAGCCAACTGTGAAAACGCTCAGATTTTGGCCGGATTAGCTTCAATACCTCTATTGGAGACAATGAATCCCAGGAGCTTTCCGGCTGGTACACCGAAAACGCATTTTTCCGGATTGAGCTTGATGTCATATGTTTGGAGGTTATCGAATGTTAGCCTCAAGTCGTCTACTAGAATTTTGACATGCTTGGTTTTAACGACCACGTCATCTACGTATGCCTCCACTATTTTGCCGATCTGGTTTGACAGACATGTCTGAATCATGCGTTGATATGTTGCGCCGGTGTTTTTGAGCCCGAAGGGCATTGTGTTGAAGCAGAATGGGCCGTATGGTGTGATGAATGTCGTTGCGGCTTGGTCTGGCTCTGCCATTTTAATTTGATGGTAGCCAGAGTATGCGTCGAGGAAACACAATGAATCGTGTCCTGCGGTAGCATCGATGATTTGATCGATGCGGGGGAGGGGGAAGGGATCCTTTGGGTAGGCCTGGTTAAGGTCCTTAAAATCGACGCACAAGCGCCAGGATTTGTCCTTCTTTGGTACCATCACCAGGTTTGCTAGCCAGTCCGGATGTTTTATGTCTCTGATGAATCCGGCCTCCAATAGCTTGGCTAGTTCCTCTCCCATGGCTTGTCCCTTAGGTTCGGAGAAATGCCGAAGAGCCTGCTTGACTGGCTTGAATCCTTTTAGGATATTTAGGCTGTGCTCGGCCAGCCTGCGTGGGATTCCTGGCATGTCTGAAGGGTGCCAGGCAAAAATGTCCCAGTTCTCGCGTAGGAACTCTCGCAGTGCGGCATCGACATCAGGGTTTAATTGTGCCCCGATGGAAGGTGTTTTTGTAGGGTCCATTGGATGGACTTGGAACTTGACTATTTCATACGCTGGTTTAAAGGAGGTGGACTTGGATCTTTTATCGAGTATCACGTCGTCCCTGTTCACCATGGAGCGCAGCGCAGTTAGTTCCTCGGCCGCTAGGGCTTCGGATAGTGCCTCAAGGGCCAGTGCGTCTGTCTTATTTTCGGCGCTGAGTGCTATGTCCGGATCACTAGCAAGAGTGATGATTCCGTTGGGCTCGGGCATTTTGAGCTTCATGTACCCGTAATGCGGTATGGCTTGGAAGATTGTAAACGCCTCCCGCCCTAATAGAGCGTGGTATCCGCTGCTGAACGGGGCCACTTGGAAAGTAATTTCTTCGGACCTATAATTATCCGGCGTGCCAAATACCACATCTAGTGTGATTTTCCCAGCACAGCGTAATTCCCGACTGGGGATGATTCCTCTAAAGGTTGTGCTACTTTGCTCAATGCGGCTCCAGTCTATTTCCATCTTTTGAAGAGTTTCCTCATAGATGAGGTTTAATCCGCTGCCGCCGTCCATGAGTACCTTGGTGAGTCGAAAGCCGTCCACGATTGGACTAAGGACCAGTGCGACTGGTGCTCGGGTTGTTCGGAATTTAGGTTCGTCACTAGCATTGAAGGTAATAGCTGTGTCACTCCAAGGATTTATTTCTGCTATGTGGCAGATTTCGGCCATGTTGCGGAGTGTTCGCTTGCATCTATTATTTGACGTGAAGGTCTCAAAGACTGTTAACACCGTATTGTTGTCCACGGGATGGTGCTCTGTGGTATTCGGGAGGAGTAGATCCTCACCACTTTTGGCCACCTGCCGGAGTATCCAACATGCTCTAAGGCTGTGCGTTGGTATTGCATCCGATGTACTATGAATTTTGCAGGGTCCGTTGAGCCATCCCTCCAGTACAGTTCCTTGCCCCATAGAGGGCTTTTGCTTTTTGGTAGTTAACCCAGGTGTATTGTGATAATGCACCCTTTTATTTTGGACTGGGTTTGTATTCAGGGTCGGATTATCCCAAAATTTTATTTCGGTTTTCCAGGCGCTTTCCATCGCACAGTACTTTCATACTATGGACACCATTTGGCAAAGCGTGTAATTTCGCGGCGACTTATGGCGTTGAGGATTCCCTTGTCCGTGCAATTATTGCAGAAGAATGAAATTGCATCTTCCTCGCGGCAGTCCTTTATCCTGTTCATGACCAGGAGGAATCTGGCCCGGTAATGGTGTACTGTTTCTTCGGGCTCTTGCCTAATTTGGGATAGATCGCTTATGTTTGGGTGGGTGGGTGGAATTGAACCCGAATCCTCACCCAATCTGAGTCAGGGGCCAAGGAGTCTCCGAACTTGAAAGTTTGGATTCTTGGATGTTTTCCAATAAATCTAGCCCGCTGCCTGACTCTAGGTTCAGGTCTTGAGTGACGTCCTTCCCTCCGCGGGTATCCGGCTTGGAGGGATCGGGAATCCAGACATAGCTAGTCCTTAAGATAGATGAAGGGTTGCCGCATTGTTCCTCCACCACTGCAACGTGATGGGTGACCTGGGGAGAGTTGATCTCTCTTAGATCGGGTTTAGGCCCAATCTGATCATAGTCTGTAGCGACTCCCAGGGCGGCGATGCGATCCAAGAGCTCGTTCAGGGAAGAGAGCTCCATTGGATCTAACTGCTCGGCGAGTTCTGAGTTGATGTGAAGATTACTTTCGATGACCCGAGAAGTCATCGTCGGCGCGGCGGCCGAACAGGCGGTCATAAGAAAACCACCTAACCGGAGAGTTTGGCCGATAGCCAAAGCTCCCTTAGCCACAGTGACGTCTTTAAAGACGGGATGAGACATCCTTCCTGGTGGCGACGGCACAGCGGAACTCTCAATGAAAGCACCAATGTCGGTGTCAAAACCGGCGGATCTCGGGTAGGGGGTCCCTAACTGTGCGTCTAGGCCGGATGGTAACAGGAGGCAGGGGACACGATGTTTTACCCAGGTTCAGGCCCTCTTGATGGAGGTAAAACCCTACGTCCTGCTTGATTAATATTGATGATATGGGTAGTACAAGAGTAGATCTACCTCGAGATCGGAGAGGCTAAACCCTAGAAGCTAGCCTATGGTATGATTGTATGTTGTGATTGTTGTCCTACAGACTAAAACCCTTCGGTTTATATAGACACCAAAGAGGGTTAGGGTTACACAAGGTTGGTTACAAAGGAGGAGATATCCATATCCGTATTGCCTAGCTTGCCTTCCACGCCAAGTAGAGTCCCATCTGGACACGAGACGAAGTCTTCAATCTTGTATCTTCAGTCTAACAGTCCGGCCAAAGGATATAGTCCGGCTGTCTGGAGACCCCTTAATCCAGGACTCCCTCACATGGGTTAGTTGTTGAGCCCAAGAAAATGTTCCATTCTTTTCAGTAAGGTGTGTCCCGCTCATATCCAAGAGGAGATTATGCATACCCTGGATCTTAACTCGTCTACCTTTGAAGAGAAATACCTTGGTCTTCCTACCCCGGAAGGTCGGATGAAGGACTCTCACTTCCAACCAATAGTTGAAAGGTTCACTAATTAAGAGGCTTACGGACTGGGCAGAAAGATATATGTCCTATGGGGCAAAAGACATTTTGGTCAAATCAATTGCTCAAGCCCTTCCTACGCACACCATGAGTATCTTCAAAATGAGTGCCGGCTTCTGTGATAATTATGATAAGTTGGTGAGGGACTTCTGGTGGGGGATGATAAGAACAAAAGAAGAGTTCATTGGATGTCCTAGGAGAAAATGACAAAATCGAAGTGCGAGGGGGGCTGGGGTTTCGCGATATGCGTGTGTTCAATCAAGCTCTGCTCGCAAAGCAAGCTTGGAGACTGGTACAAAAACTAGATAGTTTGTGTGCTAGGGTTCTGAAAGCAAGATATTATCCAAAAGGTAACTTGTTGGACACGGTTTTCACTTCTGAAGCTTCACCTATGTGGCGTGGGGTCGAATATGGGCTTGAGCTCCTTAAAAAGGGGGTGATTTGGAGGGTTGGAAATGGAAAGAGTATCCAAATGTGTCGTGACAACTGGGTTCCTTTACAGTCTGGCCTTTCTATACAATACATGAAAAACAAAAGCCGATTAAGGTGGGTGAATCAATTACTTCTTCCTCATTCAAATGAGTCGAACAAACAACTAATTGACAATTTGTCCTACAATTTTGATGCCGAAGAAATATGTAAGATCAAACTTCCCCAAACCCTTTTGGATGATACTTTGGCTTGGAATTATGAAAAGAACAGTGCATTCACGGTTAAGAGTGCATATCAGCTTGGGGTTTCGTTGCAAGGCGGTTAAAGGGAGGGTTCTTCGACAAACCCAAATAAAGGTAGGGAGTACTTATGGAATCTGTTCTGGAAAGCAAATGTACCACACAAGATTCGTATCTTCACCTAGAGGGTTGCCACTGACTCACTTCCTACAAAGGAAAACAAGCATAAGAGGACGCTTGAACTGGATGGTACATGCAATATTTGTGGAACAGCTATTGAAAATGCTCATCATGCTACTGTAACCTGCATAAAACAAAGAGCTCTTTGGGAGGAAATGTGCAAAATTTGAAAACTACCTGAAGGTAAATCTCTCTTGATTTTCTCCCCCGAATGGCCCTTGCAAAACTTGTGCTTATGCACAGGCGAGATGAGGGAAAAGTTCATGCTTGTTTTGTGGAGGGCATGGCACCTAAGAGAGGACGTCATTCATAACAAAGGTAAGGCTACTATTCGGGATTCAGTGTGTTTTTGACAAACTATTGGGAGTGTTTGTCCGCCCCAAACCCGATTGCAAATGATGCCAAAGGGAAGCAGAAAATACATGAAACTCAAGTGCAGCGTACTAGTCATCCTCGCCATGCTATTAGATGTGCAAAACCTTCTGGAAATCACATAAAAATCAACATCGATGCTTCTTTTATACGAGCATCAGGATTTGCCGCGCTGGGAGCTATTGGCAGAGACAACTCCGGTACGGTGGTCTTCTCAGCGGGCTGCTGCTTTCATGGATGCACTGAAGCTGAGGAAGCTGAAGCTCAGGCCTTGTTGTCTGGCCTTACCCAGGCACACATATTAGCTTTGAATCATGTGAATTTGGAAACAGATTGCTCAGCTGTAGTAATTGTTGTGAATGATTCCAACACTAGTATAGCTGTTTGTGGGCTTGTTTATGAGAAGGTGAAGGAAATGCCTAGAGAGTTTGGATCATGCACTGTATCCAAAATTTACATAGAATGCAATGTGGCCGCGCATGAGCTAGCTGCCTTTGCTAGATTGAATGGTGATTTTTTGTATTCTAGCTGATGTGCCACAGGGTTTGATGCATGTAATTGACTCTGAATGTAACCCTGGGTAAGTGATTAATGAGATTTCCTTTCCCCTAAAAAAAGAATGATCCCATTTTTAAAACCTGTTTAAACCCGTTGTTATGAGAAAAAAAATCCCTCATTCAATAATCAATATAATAATAATAGTAACATAAATACCCTAAAAACATAAATACAACCCCTCACTCCACGAGCTATAGTTGAGAAACCAAGGACGTGTTTGGTTACATTGCCAATTCAGCCTGGCCCGGCGAGCTTGGCTTTATTGAGTCGGTTTGAGGGGATGCATGCCAAAAAAACCAGATGCACATAGTTTGGTTGCCTGCATGCCCCTAGTTGCATGAGACAACCATTTTTATCCAGCGTTTGGTCGCCCGCATTGTATTAGGTACACATATGACATGGTGTTTGATTGCAACGTGCATAAGGTGTTGTCACCACTTCTAACTAGTGGTGACCTTAACACACACAATCTGAACATAGTGCCAGCTAGTTAAACAAATGATAGTTCATCCTAACTACAATCGAATGACAGATCAAATTATTAAGAGCCATTGGCTAAATAGGGGATAGTTTATCGGTGTTGTTGCTTCATCTTCCTCTTCTGCTTCTGCTGCTGCTTCTTCTTCCTCTTCTTCCGTGCTTCTGCTACTGCTGTTTCTTCTTCCTCTTCTTCAAATCCTGCACTGACCTCTATTAAGCCACATTGCCTCTGCCCACTCCAACTTTTTGTTCTTCCAAGCGTCATTGTCAAATGCCTCCACACCATGGCCAGAGCTAACAACATCGTCAGGCTCTACCTCTTCCTTCTCAGGCACATGTTCATCAAAGCCCCACTGGAGGATCCAGTTATGCAGAATGCAACAAGCAAGAACTAGCTCAATTTGAGTGGAGTATGGATGGAATGACTTCTGATCCAGGATCTTAAACCTATTCTTCAGAGCTCCAAATGCCCTCTCAATAGTTACTCTAAGGCTGGAGTGTCTGAGATTAAACAGCTCCCGTGCAGTCCTAGGAAAGTTCCTACCGGAGAACTCGTTGAGATGGTACCTTGTTTTCCTGAAGAGTGGAAGAATACTCGGCCGACATACATAGCCAGCATCTCCAAGGTAGAACTTGTCGTCAGGGATGTTGATCCCATCAGGTCGACTCATGCTGTCAGTGAGAATGTTTGCATCATGCGCTGACCCCTCCCAACCAGTCAACACATATGTGAACTTCATATCAAAGTCAACAGCAGCAAGCACATTCTGGCTTGTGTAGTGCTTCCTCCCCCTGTATGCTGCAGACTGTGACCTAGGAATTCTGGTAGTGACATGAGTACCATCTATTGCCCCAATGCAGTCCTGAAAATGGCATCACTAGCCTGTGTTAGTGTTGAACTTGAACAATACAAGCATATCAAGCCATGAAAAGTGTATATTGTCAATGCTCACCTTGAAGTATGGATACCATATTGGGCTTCCGCGAATCTTGAGTGGAGTCTGGCCAGATGGTCTCCTGATCATCTCTCATCTAAGCTCCCCAACAGCAAAAATCACCTGCTTGAAGTAACTAGAGATGGTCTCCATTAATCTCCTGAACGTGTTGTGAATGACCTTGAACCTCTGGTTATGGCCAACAACATGGAGGAACATGGCCACTTACTCTTCTACACTGGTGTTGATACTATCTTGTAACAGGCCCCTGCTCCTGAAGGTCTCGACAAGCCTGGCAAATGGTGTTCTTTTCATTCTAAGCATCCACAGAGCCTCGACGTCATTGCAGTTGTAGATGTAGTTCAGATTTTGGATCCTCTCCTGTTCCCGGGGAAACAATGGACCATAGCGGATCAACGGTCTCCCAACACGACGAACAGCTCTCTGGTGCATGAACATGACCCATGCCTGAATCACACTAATCAGTGCTGCTGCCTGGTGAAAGGATCGATATGGTTGACTAGAGGGGGGTGAATAGGCAACTAACAATTTTTTAGCTTTTCTTTAGCAATTTAAACTTTGCATCAAAGTAGGTTGTCTAGATATGCAACTAGATGAGCAACTTATATGATGCAACACGAATAGGAACACAAGCAAGCAAGATATATGAAACAAATAAGCTACACAAGTAAAGGCATGAGATAACCAAGAGTGGAGACGGTGGAGACGAGGATGTGTTGCCGAAGTTCCTTCCCTTTGAGAGGAAGTACGTCTCCATTGGAGCAGTGTGGAGGCACAATGCTCCCCAAGAAGCCACTAGGGCCACCGTAATCTCCTCACGCCCTCACACAATGCGAGATGTCGTGATTCCACTATTGGTGCCCTTGGAGGTGGCGACCGAACCTTTACAAACGAGGTTGGGGCAATCTCCACAACTCAATTGGAGGCTCCCAACGACACCACGAAGCTTCACCACAATGGACTATGTCTTCGCGGTGACCTCAACCATCTAGGATGCTCAAACACCCAAGAGTAATAAGATCTGCAAGGGATTAGTAGGGGGGAATCAAATATCTCTTGGTGGAAGTGTAGATCGGGGCCTTCTCAACCACTCCCGAGCAAATCAACAAGTTTGGATAGCTAGGGAGTGAGATCGGGCGAAAATGGAGCTTGGAGCAATAATGGAGCTTTAATGGTGGAAGAGGTAAGTCAACGGGGAAGAAGGAGACCCCTTATATAGTGAGGAAAAGATCCAACCGTTACCCACCAACCAGCCCGCGGCCAGCGGTACTACCGCAAGGCCACGCGGTACTACTGCTTGCAACCAAGCGGTACTACCGCACGGCTGTGCGGTACTACCGTACCGACCCACGGTACTGCCGCGACCCCAGCACAGAAACAGACGCAGAGAAGCTGGGGGCGGTACTTCCGCACGCGTGGTACTACTGCGCCCCCCATGCGGTACTACCGCAAGGCAAAATTCCCAGCCAGGGGGAAGGGAAACTTCCGTGCCTACTTCCGCAAAAAACGGAAGTAGCAAAAACCCGACACAGTAGTACTGCCGAGGGGCGGTACTACTGCCTGACCGCATAGCGCGGTACTACCGCACGGCGAAAGTGGTACTACCGCGGCAGGTGCGGATGTAAAAAATTACATCCGCTCCTACTACCGCAAAGGGGCGGCACTAGCCTGGTGGGCAGCGGTAGTGCGGCTCCAGGGGAGCGGTACTACCGCGCCACCGCGCGGTACTACCGTGGACGCCTACGGTACTACCGTTGATCCAGGAGCAGTACTACCGCAACCACAACAGCAGCCAGTCATAGGAGGCAGGAAAACGGAGGAAGCTCCAAGGAAGGAGGGGATAAAAGGAGACGTGTATGTGATGATTCCACCCAAACCTTTCCAACGCGGACCCCCTCTTAATAGTACGGCTTTCCTACGACTCAAATCCACCAAAAAGAAACGTAGAAAAGACGCCGTCTTCGTCAGTCTTCGAGGGGCACCCAATCGTCTTGTGCCTAGCAAAGAAGTGTCTGGAATACTCATGGCACACGATTAGTCCACAAATGCGTTGTCATCAATCACCAAAACACTTAGGGATAAATATGTCCTTACAATCTCCCCCTTTTTGGTGGATTGATGACAAAACGGGATTTGCACAAAGAAAATACTATTAAGTAAATGCAAACCCCTCCTCTCTATAATATAGACGGGCTACCCCTAAATGTGTGCCACCTAGATGAGCATGAATACTAGGAACAGAGCTCCCCCTATATTATAGAGACAAGGCATATCTATCACTAGACAAGATAGTACAAATATAAGATAACTAAGATAGATAGAGTGCATATGTCTTACACCATATGGAGGATAGGTCTCGAAGGCACAAACCAAACAAAAGCAAACGAGGTCCAAACGACAAAGCAAACAAACACACCAAGCACGACACAACGCAAATCCCTACACTCTCTCCCCCTTTGGCATCGAGACGCCAAAAGGGCAGAGAGGACACCTACACACATGAGGTGGCTCAGGTAGAGAAGTCGTCCCACTGCTCCTCGTGCTCCTCGTCAGACTCAGTGGCGAGGATAGTCTCCTCGAGGTCATCCTCTGAACTGGTCCACTTGTAGCCCTGCTTTGACATCCAGGCAGCCTCAGGTGTGATGACGTCCTTATACCCGCCAGACACATCCTCTCCAAAGAGCCTCATCACCTTCTTGTCACGGCGGCGACTCTCCTTGTCATCCACGTGAGCCCTGTACTGTCCCTTCGCCTGCATGCAAAAGAGAGTCTTCATCTTGTCCTTCAGCTTCTTGGCCCATGACGGCTCAGAGGAAGAAGTGGTGGACCTAGCAGCACGGTCCTCAGCAACAGTCTCAACAGCAGCCTCCCCCTCACCAGCAGCCCTCCTAGCAGAAGATGCCTCAGCACGGGTAGTGGTGTTGGCCCAGTTGGGCTTGACGCGGAGGCTGATGGACTCATGGCGAATCCAGTCTGGAGCAAGGAACTCATCACCTGGATACGTCTTCTCCCAAGTGGTGGAGAGCAGCAGAAACAGGTACGGTCCATAGATAGGTACCTTGCGAGTGAACACCGCAAACCGAAGCTCACACCACATGATGTGTGAGACATTAAGTGGCTGAGTCTGAGAAGAACGTGCCTCTGCACACAAGAGCAACATGTCCACTAGATATGCATGTACCTTGTCCTTGTCGCCAATGCGTGGGAACAGAGTGTTGCGGAAGATGCGATGCATGATATCCAGAAAGGAGTTTAACACCCAAGATGACTTGCCATTGGGGAGTGCCTTCTCAACAAGGAAGGGCTGAAGCTGGTTCTTGTTGGCAGACTCAGAGTTGGCATGGGGGCGAATGCCAACAGGGGTGTGAAGCCCGTCATCAGGAATGTGCAGCAGATCCATGAACTCTTTCCATGTAGCAGACAGCTGACGGCCATTGGTCATCCAGGTCATCCTCCGCTCCTCCCCGGGATGAAAGTACACTAAGGCAAAGAACTGACAGATGAGCTGTGAAAAGAGATCACCGACTCAATAGCAAACTGCTCCACCAAGTCCAGAGCCTCTCCAAAATAGTCACGAAACTTGTCCTTCCACAGGTGATGCATGTCTATCCACTTGACATCCACGAAGGTATTCTGCTTGTTCTTGATCACATCCAGATAGATGAGAGCCTGTTGCTTGGTCCAGAACAGCTCGTTGCCTCTGAGGATAGCCCGAGGATTTACATAGGGATTGATCTTCCGACGCTCGACATACTCAGTGATTGAAATCTCGTCCATGCCCTTAGCAGGTTCCTTTTGCTTGCTGGCAGTGGTCTTGACATTGCGCTTGGGGGCATTGGAGCCCTCTAGGGCTTCATCTTGGGGGTTGCGCAGACGCTTGGATCCAGTGTCACGACTGGGATTGGAACGGCGAGAGCCACCACCTGAGACACAGAACGCAAAAAAAACACCCACAACAGCCAAGAGAGATTAATGCAAAGACCACAACAACGTAAGTGAAACAAGCAGAAAGCACACATGATAAATGCCTAGAGAGAGATTTGATCCCTACGGTAGTACTGCCAAGTACTGCGGAGCTAAGATAGTAGTACGGCTCTTAGACGCGGTAGTACCGTGCAAGATCACGGTAGTACCGGGTGTAGGAGCGGTAGTACGACCTTAGCGCCGCGGCCGGTGCAGTAGTACTGCGTCTGCAGAGCGGTAGTACTGCGCTATACAGTAGTACCGCACCTGACGGGTGGTAGTACCGCAAGAGCGGTAGTACCGCACATTAGGCACGATAGTACCGCACCGCGTCAGATCTGAACGGGTTCAAATATGAAAAAGCCCGCGAAACCACGACGGTACTATGGTTGGACAAAGCTACCACAAGACATCATATCAAGTATGTTTCCTACGCATCACGACTCTCCTACATCCTACTCTTGCACAGGTTTGGCCTAAAATCTCAAGAACGACAAGTTTCTCCCCAAAAACCTAGAAGCAAGAGAACAACCAAGAAAAGGAGGGATTTGGGGAAAAACCTTGGTCCATGGCAAGAGGAAGTGGTGGGGAACGATCCCACCGGTCGGAATCCGAGGAGAGTGGCCGGAGACGGAGATCCGGCGAGGGCCTCCGGCGCCGTTCTTGAGAGAGAGAGACATGGGGAGAGAGACAAATGAATGGGTATGGGGAGTTGGAACTCCCCTGCCCGAGTCATAACCCCCACGCGCCCTTGACGGCACGGTAGTACCGTGCCCAGACATGGTAGTACCGCCCGGCGCGGTACTTCCGCAGTACCACACCAAAGCGGTAGTACCGTGCTGTGGCGCGGTAGTACCGTGCCTCCCAAAGCGGTAGTACCACGCCCAGACGCGGTAGTACCGTGGGCTCAAGAAGATGCACGTTTCGAGCGCACGAAAAACTGGATCTTTGCACAAACCACTCCGAGCCAACACGACACCACAAGACCACGCAACACACAAAACCAGAAAGACACCACCTCTCCAAAAGAGAGGGCGGTGGCCATAGCCACCTATGTTTGAGTCAATTGTTATGGCACCGCGAAGAATTATCCTTGGGTCCATGACCAAAACTCGTCTATGAAGCACAAGTACCGTCAAACATGGCTAATGTGAAAGACTTGATTGATTTATGCATAATGGGGGGAGGGAGAGTTCATTGAGAGAACATCACTCCCCCTATGTCCATGCCTACATCTAAATAGGACAACACGTTGAGTATGGTGGGGTGTGCAAGGGTTCAAGCAACATTGCTCGAATCGATGATATTTAGCTCATGCCTTAACTCGCGAAATCTTGTTTCATCCAAGGGCTTCGTGAAGATATCTGCAAGGTTATCATGATTGTTGACGTAGTTGAGCTCGATCTCTCCTCGCCTAATGTGATCCCGGATCTCAATATGCTTTGTCTTGAAGTGTTGCACCGGGTTGAGAGAGATCTTGATGGCACTTTCATTGTCAAACCAAAGAGGCACTTTGTCACAAGTGACACCGTAATCCTTTAAAGTTTGCCTCATCCATAAGAGTTGTGCACAACAACTACCGGCTGCCACATACTCCGCTTTGGTGGACGAGAGAGACACACAACTTTGCCTTTTGGAAGACCAACTTACCAAAGAGCAACCAAGGAATTGGCACCCTCCGGAAGTGGACTTCCTATCCACTTTGTCTCCCGCCCAATCGGAATCCGAGTACCCTACAAGCTTGAAGTTTGATCCTCTTGGGTACCATAAGCCAAAGTTTGGGGTATGAGCCAAATATCGAAAGATTCGTTTGACCGCCACATAGTGACTTTCCTTAGGTGCGGCTTGAAACCGTGCACAAATTCCCACACTCAACATGATGTCTGGTCTAGATGCACAAAGGTAAAGCAAGGATCCAATCATGGAACGATATACCTTTTGATCCACCACTTTACCATTGGGATCTAAGTCAAGTTGGCACTTGGTGGGCATTGGAGTGGAAGCCGGCTTGACGTCACTTAGCTTGAATCTCTTGAGTGTATTTGGATTGATTGATGAAGGTTCCTTCTCTTTTTTGCTTCACTTCGAACCCTAGAAAGAACTTCAACTCTCCCATGGAGGACATCTCGAACTTTAAGATCATGAGAGCGGCAAATTCCTCATTGAAAGCTTTGTTAGGAGAACCAAAGATAATATCATCAACATATAATTGGCACACAAACAACTCCCCTTTGACCTTCTTAGTAAAAAGAGTGGGGTCGATTAGCCCAACTTCAAAACCACGGTCTTGTAACAACTCGGTAAGGTGGTCATACCACGCACGTGGGGCTTGTTTAAGGCCATAGAGTGCCTTATCGAGTTGATACACATGATCGGGAAAGTAGGGATCCTCGAACCCGGGGGGTTTCTTGACGTAAACCAATTCATTAATGGGACCATTAAGAAAAGCACTCTTCACATCCATTTGTTGTAACTTAAAGTTATGATGAGAAGCATATGCAATCAACATGCGAATGGATTCAAGACGAGCAACAGGAGCAAAGGTTTCACCGTAGTCGATACCCTCGACTTGGGAGTAGCCTTGTGCTACCAAACGAGCCTTGTTGCGAATGATGATCCCATGGGCATCTTGCTTGTTCTTAAATATCCACTTGGTTCCTATGACATTGTGATTCCCGGTCGGTCTTGGCACCAATCTCCACACTTTGTTGCGCTCGAAGTTGTTGAGTTCTTCATGCATGGCATTGAGCCAATCCGGATCTTCTAGCGCCTCATAGACCTTGTGGGGTTCCACACAAGAGACAAACGCGTGATGCTCACAATAATTTGCTAATTGTCTACGAGTGCTTACCCCCTTTCTTAAGCTTCCAAGCACATTCGTCATGAGATGATCCTTGGTGGAGAGCTTGGAAGCAACCTTGGCGGCACGACGCTCTAATTCCTCCTCGGTGGTGAGTTGAGGAGCGGTTACTTGATCATCTTGAGCGCCGTTATGAACTTGTTCTTGATCTTGAACTTGCTCGGGGGAGAGAACTTGACCTTGGGCATCACTTGGTGTGTCCACACCGTCTTGAGTATGATCATGCCCTTGGTCTTGTTCATGAGGTTGAGGGCCTTCACTTTGTTCTTCGGAAGCGTGTGGGCCTTGGGTTGGTGATGGCTCCACTTGAGTGGAGTATTGTCCTTCTCCTTCGGCCACAAGGGGTTCCTCAATGGGTAGGATAAAACCAACACCCATTCTTCTTATGGCTTGAGGAGGAATTTCATCACCTACATCACAAGTGCCACTTTGCTCCACTTGGGAGCCGTTATTCTCATCAAACTCCACGTTACACGTCTCCTCAATAAGTCCCGTGGATTTATTGAGGACACGGTAAGCATGAGAGTTTGTAGCATAACCAACAAATATGCCCTCATAAGCTCTAGCCTCAAATTTAGACAACCGAACACCTTTCTTGAGAATGAAACACTTACACCCGAATACCCGGAAGTACTTGAGGTTGGGCTTGTTACCGGTGAGTATCTCATATGGAGTCTTGTTCAAGCCCTTGCGGAGGTAGAGCCGATTTGATGCATGACACGCGGTGTTGATGGCTTCGGCCCAAAAGTTGTACGGAGACTTGAACTCCGCCATCATGGTCCTTGCCGCATCCATCAACGTCCGGTTCTTCCTCTCTGCAACACCATTTTGTTGAGGGGTGTAGGGTGCGGAATATTGATGCTTGATTCCCTCGTCACTAAGAAACTCATCCAAGGTGTAGTTCTTGAACTCGGTGCCATTGTCACTTCTTATTGTCAAGATCTTTGCATTTTGTTGACGTTGTGCTTCATTTGCAAAGTCAATGATGGTTTGTTGGGTCTCGCTCTTCCTCTTGAAGAAATACACCCACGTGTACCTTGAGTAGTCATCCACAATCACCAAGCAATACTTCCTACCTCCAAGACTATCGAAGGATGGAGGCCCAAAGAGATCCATGTGAAGGAGCTCCAAAGGCCTCTTTGAATAAATGATAGTTGTGGGAGGGTGAGCCTTCTCATGTAGCTTTCCTTCGATACAGGCACTGCAAGCATGATCTTTAGCAAAACTAACATTCGTTAGTCCACGGACATGGCCCCCCTTGAGGAGACTTTGCAAAGATCTCATATTGACATGGGCTAAACGGTGGTGCCAAAGCCATCCCACATCAACTTTATCCATTAGGCATGTCGCGGTCTTAGTGGGTCGCTCCGAAAAGTTAATCACATATAGACCGTTCTCGACATGCCCAACAAAAGCTACTTTAAGAGTCTTGCTCCACAAGAGGGCCACGGTATCGGTATCAAAGAAAGTGGCAAAGCCCATGATAGCAAGTTGACGAACGGAAAGTAAATTGTATGCAAGGGACTCAACAAGCATGACCTTCTCGATCGTGAGATCATGAGAGATGACCACCTTGCCAAGTCCCAATACCTTAGAAGATGAGGCGTCACCCCACTCGTCATTGGTGGGCATAGATGGAACCTTGTGCACGTCCACCACCAAGTCCTTGCTTCCGGTCATATGATTTGTAGCTCCGCTATCAAGCAACCATGATCCCCCACCGGAAGCAAACACCTACAAGAGATCAATGCTTGGTTTTAGGTACCCATTTTATAATGGGTCCTTTGATGTTAGTAACAAGGGTTTTTGGAACCCAAATAGACCATTCAATGTATTCATGAAGAGAACCAACAAATTTGGCATAAATATGCCCATCACTAGCACGGCATAACACATAAGAAGGGTTAAAATCGCCGGCTTTGTTGAGAGGGGTGGCATTGCCCTTCTTGACATTGTTCTTCTTCTTCTCCTCGGGGGCACTCTCTCCCTCCCTCACAAAGGTTTGCATGAGGGGAGGAGGTCGTTTGGTCTTGTCATTCTTCTTCTTGTTCTTGGAGTCGGGCACGTACCCAACCCCTTCCTTGGCCACACCTCCCTTTTGGTTGATCAAGAGATCGTTGAGGTTCTTCTTGCCTTATATGCAAGTCGCAAGACCTCTCTCAAGTTGCCCCTTCAACTTCGCATTTTCATCAACAAGATGTATATGCTCACAACACGGGTTAGTAGCATTTGCATTATCAATTAAAACCATATGAGAAAAAGTTGCTTTCTCCTTAGTTAGCTTCACTTGGAGTTGATCATGAGACTCCTTGAGACTAGCATGAATACCCTTCAAGGCCTTGTGGGCCTTGTCAAGTATATGAAACTCCTCTTTGAGTCTAGCAAGATCAACCCCGAGTTTGGCCTTCTTGGAATTTAGCACACGAGAAACAATGAGGACATGATCATAATCTTTCTTTAACTTAGCATGATCAACGTTGTGTGACTCCTCAAGAGCCAAACGAAGACCACGCTCTTCCTCAAGAGCATTGGAAAGATCCGAAATCTCATCGGCATAGTCACGACTATGCCCTTCCATCTTAGAGATGGTGTCTTTGTGAGCCTCGATCATGTCATTGGCTTCACCAAGTTGTTCCAAGAGAGCAACAAAGTGCTTCTTGGATTTTCCCTTGAGTTTGCCCATAAAGTCCTCAAACTCGTTAGCCTCCACATTAGCTCCCTCAAGTTCATTAATGCTATCCGTCGGGGAAGGATGATTAATGATGGTAATTTTGATGTTGGAGGTTACCTTGTTGGTGGCTTTAGCCATGAGGCACTTGGCGGTGATGCTCTCATTGGGTGAGTCGAAGAGAGACACCCGTGACATTGTTGCAATGGCAACGGAGGCCATGGCAACCGACTCACCATCTTCATCATCGTCATCATCCTCATTGTACTCTTCTTGCACAACCAAAGCCTTGGGAGGAGTCTTCTTGGTGAAGTTGTTCTTGTTGGGGAACGACTTGGCCTTGTCCTTTCGGATGAGCTTGCCACCATTGTCTTCCCTCTTCTCATATGGGCATTCCGCAACGAAATGACTCACGTTACCGCAATTGTAGCAAGTCCTTACACGTTGCTTGCCCCTTGTGCCACTCGAGTTGCTTTTGCTAAAGTTTGGCCTCGAGTTTTTCTTGCTCCAAAATTGCCTTGAAGCAAGTGCCATGTGTTCATGATATGCATACTTCATATCTTCGGGGTTGCTCTCCTTTTCTTCCTCTTCTTCTTCTTCCACGGTGAGCTTGGCCTTCAATGCTAGGTTAGGCTTCTTTGCCCGTTGAGAACGGAGCACCGCATTATCGGTGGTCTTGTCCAAAATGTTCATGGCCACAAACTCATCCAACACTTCGCTTGAGGTCAAAGTGTGGAAGTCCGGTCTTTGACGAATGACAGAGGACATGGCCTTGTGATAGGGCATCATTGCCTTGAGGAATTTGCGCTTGATCCAATTGTCATCCGTGTCCTTGCTCCCGTGATCTCGTAGTGAGACCGCGAGTTTGGTTACTCTCCGATAAAGCTCACGAGGTTCTTCATCTTCTTTCATTGCAAACTCATCGGCCTCATCTTGTACCACTTCATAATTGGAGCGTTGAATGCTTGCACTTCCCCGGTAGAGAGAGACAACACAACGCCATGCATCTTTGGCCAAGGCAAAGGGACGAAGATGAGGTAGGTCTTCGGGTGGAATTGCATCTTGAATGATGAAGAGAGCATTCTCATTGAATTGATTATCCGCGGCTTCTCGAGGAGTGAAGTTGCTTGGATCATGCAGATAAAAACCTTCTTCAATGATTCTCCAAAGGTTAGTGTTCACATGATTTAAATGGCGTTTAAAGCGGTAAACCCAAGAATCAAAGTCCTCATTTTTCACAATCTTAGGAGGAGGACCGGCATGATTCAAATGAGTGGAAGAAATCGGTCCACCATAAACAAGTGGTGGTTCCACATGGGCAAAGATGCCGGTGCCATTCTTACCACTAGAAGAAGGAGCCATTTCACTACTAGCTTCCCACTTGTCGGGGATAACATCCATCACCTTGTTGGCGGGATCACCCACTTTCAACGGTGTGGTGGATAGTTTAAGCCCCTCAAGAAATTTAGTAAACATGCTCTCAACTTCGGTCGTCATGGAGGTTTTCAATGTCTCCAAGGCCACATTGAACTCCTCACGAGAGATCGAGGTTCCCCCATCGCCCGTAGACGAGATAGGATTCACACTGGAGTGTTCCTCTGCACCGTCTACGGTATCAACCATACTCTTTGGACGGTAAAGTCCTTAATAAAAAGACGAGGCTCTGATACCAATTGAAAAAATCGATATGGCTGACTAGAGGGGGGGAGGGTGAATAGGCAACTAACAATTTTTTAGCTTTTCTTTAGCAATTTAAACTTTGCATCAAAGTAGGTTGTCTAGATATGCAACTAGATGAGCAACCTATATGATGCAACACGAATAGGAACACAAGCAAGCAAGATATATGAAACAAATAAGCTACACAAGTAAAGGCATGAGATAACCAAGAGTGGAGACGGTGGAGACGAGGATGTGTTGCCGAAGTTCCTTCCCTTTGAGAGGAAGTACGTCTCCGTTGGAGCGGTGTGGAGGCACAATGCTCCCCAAGAAGCCATTAGGGCCACCGTAATCTCCTCACGCCCTCACACAATGCGAGATGCCATGATTCCACTATTGGTGCCCTTGGAGGCGGCGACCGAACCTTTACAAACGAGGTTGGGGCAATCTCCACAACTCAATTGGAGGCTCCCAATGACACCATGAAGCTTCACCACAATGGACTATGGCTTTGCGGTGACCTCGACCATCTAGGATGCTCAAACACCCAAGAGTAACAAGATCCGCAAGGGATTAGTAGGGGGAATCAAATATCTCTTGGTGGAAGTGTAGATCGGGGCCTTCTCAACCACTCCCGAGCAAATCAACAAGTTTGGTTGGCTAGGAAGTGAGATCGGGCGAAAATGGAGCTTGGAGCAATAATGGAGCTTTAATGGTGGAAGAGGTAAGTCAACGGGGAAGAAGGAGACCCTCTTATATAGTGTGGAAAAGATCCAATCGTTACCCACCAACCAGCCCGCGGCCAGCGGTACTACCGCGCCTGGCCAGCGGTACTACCGCAAGGCTGCGCGATACTACTGCTTGCAACCAAGCGGTACTACCGCACGGCTGTGCGGTACTACCGTACCGACCCACGGTACTACCGTGACCCCAGCACAGAAACATACGCACAAAAGTTGGGGGCGGTACTTCCGCACGCGCGGTACTACCGCGTCCCCCATGCGATACTACCGCAAGGCAAAAGTCCCAGCCAGGGGGAAGGGAAACTTCCGTGCCTACTTCCGCAAAAAAACGGAAGTAGCAAAAATCCGACATAGTAGTACTGCCGAGGGGCGGTACTACTGCCTGACCGCATAGCGCGGTACTACCGCATGGCGAAAGCGGTACTACCGCGGCAGGTGCGGATGTAAAAAATTACATCCGCTCCTACTACCGCAAAGGGGCGGCACTAGCCTGGTGGGCAGCGGTAGTGCGGCTCCAGGGGAGCGGTACTACTGTGGGCACCAGCGGTACTACCGCGCCACCGCGCGGTACTACTGTGGATGCCTACGGTACTACCGTTGATCCAGGAGCAGTACGACCGCAACCACAATAGCAGCCAGTCACAGGAGGCAGGAAAATGGAGGAAGCTCCAAGGAAGAAGGAGGGGATAAAAGGAGACGTGTACGTGATGATTCCACCCAAACCTTTCCAACGTGAACCCCCTCTTAATAGTACGGCTTTCCTACGACTCAAATCCACCAAAAAGAAACGTAGAAAAGACGCCGTCTTCGTCAGTCTTCGAGGGGCACCCAATCGTCTTGTGCCTAGCAAAGAAGTGTCTGGAATACTCATGGCACACGATTAGTCCGCAAATGCGTTGTCATCAATCACCAAAACACTTAGGGATAAATATGTCCTTACACCTGGATTATCAGCCTTATCCGTGCGTCCATAACCTAGTCGACATCGACGGTTCGTTCAGTGAGAAATCGATCCTACACCTAGCTTAAAGGCATAACCACTGAGCTAACAAGATGTGTATGGGCTCTCCAAAGCCCTGACCTTGTGGAAGCAGTCAACAATATCAGACAACCAGATGCTAAAAGGTGGGTTTTTGAACTAATGGAAGTTCTTCCATCCCAAGAATTTAATCAGGTTCTGATCAGTTTATGGGCCATATGGCATTCCCGGCGAAAAGCGCTCCATGAAAGTATCTTTCAGAGCCCACAAGCAACCCATGGTTTCATTATGAAGTATTTGCATGGACTCGAAGAGTGCAAACTGAAGAAACCACCACCGGTGTATACTCCTATGGCTCCTCGACAAAAACGCAAGTGGATTGCACCGCCGAGCGGGCTGGCCAAGATCAGAGTTGATGGGGCTGTTGCCAGATCGGGTAATGAAGGAGCGTATAGTGCCATCTGCAGGAATTCAGAAGGCATCTTCATGGGTTCGTCGGCCATCAGGTGCCATGGAGTTACAGACCCGACAACTCTCAAAGCTCTTGCTTGCAGAGAGGCGCTTGCGCTGACTCAAGATCTTGCATTAACGCATATTGTCATAGCTTCTGATTGCCAGGGAGTGGTTCGAGACATTGGCCAGGGCTGTGAAGGGATGTATGCTAGCAGCGTGAAGGAAATTACGCCTACTTCGGCGCAATTTCAGCAATGTACCTTCATCTTTTTTTTAGGGAAACAATGTACCTTCATCTTTGAGGGTCGTGAGACTAATCAAGAGGCTCATAGCCTCGCCAAACATGTTTTTGGACTCGGTTTAGGACGCCATGTGTGGCTCTTGGCCTCTTTTGGTTCATAGGATATGATTATCGTAGGAATAGGAATTTTGTAGGAAATGAGATGTCATGTATCTCAAATCCTATGAGTAGGAATAGGAAACGAGATGTCATTTGGTTGACACCAAAGGAATTTTTCCATTGAGTCTAAGCTCATTTTTATTTTCCCATGAAATGTGAAGGATAGGAAGCAATCCTATGTAGGAATATGAATCCATTCCTATAAACCAAAGGGTTTTAAAGAAAAAAATCTTATAAGAATCCTATCCTCTAGAATTCTTATGAAATTCCTCCAAACCAAAGAGGCCGTTGTATCCCTATGAACATTTTAGTTGAATAAAGCAAGTATGTTTGGACTAAAAAAAAACCTTCCTCCGATTCAGATCTCTCCTCCCATTCCACCGACCGGACCGGATCCCCCTCCGTCTCCATTCCTCCACACCAAACGCCTCTCCCGACCTCGGTGACGACCTCCTCGTCGTACAGGGGGCCAGCAGCGGCGGCGGAGGCCAATGGAGGCCATCCGGAAGCAGGCATCCAAGCTCCGAGAGCAGGTCGCCCGGCAGCAGCAGGTGAGCACCGCGGCACCGCCCGCTCAGGATTCGTGTCAGTTTGCCCCTTCGGATGTCGCACGAGGACCCCCTCGAGATCTCGTCTTCTGCCGCTAGGTCCTGAACGGCCGCTCCCGTGTCTGTCGCAGGCCGTGCTGAAGCAGTTCGGGGGCGGGTACGCAGACAGCGTGTTCGCGGACGAGGGCGAGGCGCAGCAGCACTCGAAGCTCGAGAAGCTCTACATCTCCACGCGCGCCGCCAAGGTAAGACCAACAACAACTGTTTCCTCCCAGTTCGTAATGCTTCGCCCCTCCTATTTTTTGCTTACGGTTTGGTCATTTTTTCACTTACATTGCAGCACTTCCAAAGGGATATAGTTCGTGGGGTCGAGGGCTACATCGTCACAGGCTCGAAGCAAGTCGAACTAGGTAATGTTCTTGCTGCAGTGCATGGTCGATTCTGAATTTGGCGCGTAATCCGAGTTATGGTTTCACAGGCAATAAGTTATGTGAGGATGGCAAGAAGTATGGTGTTGAGAATACCTGTACCAGTGGGAGTACATTGTCGAGGGCAGCGTTGAGTTTTGCGAAGGCGCGATCCCTGATGGAGAAGGAACGGGCAAACCTGCTGAAAGCGTTTGGCACCCAGGTACTGTCCCTTTTTGGTTTCAGCCCAGTAATAACCTATAAAAACATAGGGGAATTATGTACCTGCAATGTAAAGTTCGTTACTATGCGTTACATATTGGTTCTATTTTTATTTCAGTAGACACGACTAGTGGCAATTGCCAGCCGGCTGATGATCTGATTTTCGTCACCACTTGTCATCATTTCAGTGGTTATATTTAAGTTGTGTGGGAACAAAAACACTGTCATCTTCACTTTTTTTCCGTTACGTACTGTACTGATAGGGTAGTAATTAAGAAATATATGCTAGTGTAATTTGTCAGTGGCCTGGTGGCTGGCGCAGTGGTGAAATACTCCCCACTTGTGCCTAGAGGTCCTGGGTTCGACGCTGCCTCTCTTCATTGCACTGTGCAAGTGTAAGGCTCAATGTTCAGGATATCGGTAACTGGTACCATATTGTTCGGGTGCCGAGTAGGGATAAATGGGCGATTTTTCCAGTTAATCGGCCGATAAATCAGTCAATTGGCTATTCGGCGACTCACCGAGTAGCGATTAACTGACTGAGATGCTGATTAACTGGCCGATATATAATCGTTCTCCAGACCCCACCTGGTGTGGGAGCTTATAGCACTGGGTCTGTCCTAATTCCTAAATGGTGTCCCCCTAGCTTTTCTGTTGTTTATGAAACTGAGCTTCCCACCGAATATAGACCTCGAGCGGAGCTGTTAGTTTCAGAACCTTCCTCCCAACATCTTATTTTTCCTTCTAAAATAGGAAAATGCTAAATAGAAGATAGAAAAGTGGGAAAATAGAGTGGGACTATAGTTTTCTTTTTGACCTGTGTTCTATGTTGGTGATATTATGTCTTGATGCTTTTCTTTTTGTTCGTGGAAAATCTCACATCTGTAAAAACTGTTATTAAGACTTAATTATCCATTACCATGCGCAGGCTAATAAGAAATAACTACCTTATTCTGCTATGCATTTTACTACTCATAACATCCTTCCAACCTTGTTTGTTTATATTACCCAACCTGCATATTTGTGACTAATGATCAATATTTTCAGGTGGCAGAGCCACTGAGAGCCATGGTGATGGGAGCTCCTTTGGAAGATGCTCGTCACCTTGCCCAAAGATATGACAGAATGCGTCAAGAAGCTGAAGCACAGGTTACTTCACTATGAAATATCATATTCCGATATGCTTACATTTATCTCTTGTCTCCAATGGCTTTAGAAACATTCATTTCCAAGTTACTGTTGACAATTTGAAATATATATACAATAACATGACATAGAGAAATTATGCTATTACTCAGAAGATGTACCTTGTAAACCAGTAATATCTCAACATAATGTCAGATGATTTGAAATTTTCTTTGCTGAAAAAATGGCATATCTATTTCACTAAGTCCACAGTTGTTTTACGAGGAAAACAATGTGGAGCACTGCCCCATGCAAGTCACTGTTTTTATGTTTCATGTAAAGCAACAATAGAAGTCATTCAGCCATTTAAACAGATCAGCATCTCATGTTCTGTTTATTTTGTGCTAAAATCTGATATCTAAAAGTAGACCAGTTTACTTTCAGTTCACCTGCATTTCTTGGGTACATAAGGAGCAGACGAAATAGGTGAGATGCTTGACTTAATTGAGCGTTTGTGTAGGGAGTTGCAATTGTTCTCGCACATAATTTTTATTTATTTGATTTGCCATGCGAAGTTGCCGTGTAAATGAAAATACACATCAGTACACCACTTCCCCATAAATGGACTTTTGAGCTGTTTCTTGGCCATCTACGCTTCCTATTAGTTTCTTCCCACTATTCATTTGAACATCACTCTATCATGTTATACCACATTCTTTTTCTTGTTGCTACAAGAGACTTAGCGAGGTATCCATGGGTTGTGCAGGCCATTGAAGTTTCAAAGCGCCAAATGAAATTAAGAGAGACATCTGGAAATGGTGATATGATTTCAAGGTTAGAGGCTGCTGAGTCGAAGCTGCAAGAGTTAAAATCAAATATGGGGACTCTAGGCAAAGAAGCTGTTGCAGCAATGACTGCTGTTGAAGCCCAACAACAAAGGCTGACATTACAACGACTTATCGCGATGGTATATTTAATCTTTGTTTGGTTGAATCACTTGATCATTTCCCCGTTTACCGTAAGCTCTACTATTGCTTCAAATGACACTTGATGGCTTGACTGAAGGTTGAATCTGAGAGAAGTTACCACCAAAGGGTCCTTCAGATTCTAGATCAACTTGAAAGAGAGGTACTGATTCTTTGTATAGGCGTTCTAATCACACCTACATAACAAACAAACTTGTACATCGTCAAGAAATATATTTGTTTTGTTATCATGATTCAGAACTATTTATTTGCAGATGGTATCTGAGCGACAAAGAATTGAAGGAGCACCTCCTCCTGTCATTGAGAATTCTATGCCGCCGCCACCCGCATATGAAGAAGTTAACGGCATATTCATGAGGACTCCAACAGTTGCAGAATTGGTGGAGACAGTGGAGCACTTCCTGGCTGAGGTAACCAATTATTACTTTCATCATAATGCAACTAGCCTACGAATACTAATTTGTTTTATTTGTTGGGATTTTCTTTTTAATTGCTATACATGCCCATTTTTTTGTCAGGCAATCCAGTCATACCGAGCTGAGAGTGAAACTGAGCTCAATCTGTCAACTGGCGACTACGTAGTTGTTCGGAAGGTGCTTCCTTCTCTAAACCTTTAACATGTTTCTAATATTAATCCCATGTGCAACCCTCTGCTACCAGGCCCTTCGCTGGTGGCAGCAACTCTGCTGCCAGCAGCTCGAATGCTTGCCACTTGCTGAATTTTCTTAGTGCCTCGTCCTTGTTGCAGTCAAATTCAACTATTCTAAGCTTGTGCTGATACCCTCCTTAATCAGGTGTCAAACAATGGGTGGGCTGAAGGTGAGTGCAGGGGGAAAGCTGGCTGGTTCCCTTCCGAGTTCATCGAAAAACGGGACCGTGTACTGGCGAGCAAAGTCGCCCAGGTCTTCTAGAAGTTCATCGAGCCATACATGTCCCTGGCGTTGTACAATGTGCATTATGATGTTGTTTCGTCTCCAAAGACGTTGATCGGTGAAGAGCTCGTGGAAATTCCTTTTGTTATATATATGTTCTTTTTTTTTGCGGGAGCTATATATGTTCTTTCTGTCAAGACGTGTGCCTGTTGGATGCCTTGTTGGTGCCTCATGGCTAGCTGTGTGCACTGTTGTTCATCTTCATCCTCCCCTCAAATATGACACTGGCTTGACCATTTTTTCCAGATTTTTTTTGCGGGAACCCAAAGTATATATATATGTCAAGGAGGAATCCATCAATGTTTCAAAGCACCAAAGGCTTTTTATAAACAATCAGAAAACCCAGACCATTATCGATCTGGAGATTCTTTTCCAAATCCAATGGGAATTATCGAAATAGGCTTTCACCCTGCTTTTTTATAGATAAATAACTGAATCCAACGGGAATCTAACAGTTCCGTATGAAATTCTCTAGAAATTCGCTGTGTATCTCAGATCGTAGTGTTTGTATGGCAACCTAGAACTGTTAGCCTGTTGACAACAAACAGCGGGAAATGAGTGTAGTGTTCTCGTTTGAACGGCACCGAACTTCTATCAGACTATGGCAGGTGGGGCCCGGGCCAGGAGTTCTGATTAATTGCTTATCTCCTCCCTCTCGCTCTCTGCCTCTGCAGTTGCGGCCTTGCAGTCCCCCTGCTTATCCCCTCCCGAGTTCGTCGCCTCCTCGGCATTCCGTCGAACACCATGACGAGCGTGGCGGCGGCGGTCGCCCTCCTCCGCCTCCCTCTCGCCCGCCTCTCCTCCCACCTCCGGTCCCTCCCTTCCCGTCCCGTCCCGTCCGCTCGCCTCCGCCTCTCCGCCCCCCACCGCCCTCTCTGCTCCCTCCTCACCAGCGGCCACGGCCTCGTCGTAGCGGCCGTGTCCGAGGCGGTGGCCGCGGCGGACGAAGAGGAGTTCGAAGCGACGGAGGAGCAGCAGGAGGAGGCGCCCCCTTCCTTCGTGCTCCCGCGGCTGCCGCTGCCGAAGCTCGACGCGAAGGAACGGAAGGAGCTCGCCTCGTACGCGCACGGCCTCGGCAAGAAGCTCAAGTCGCAGCAGGTGGGGAAGGGCGGCGTCACGCCCAACCTCGTCACCGCCTTCACGGATAACCTCGAGTCCAACGAGCTCCTCAAGGTGCCTCCCCTCTCTCCTTTACGATTAGTGTTGCCTGCTAGGAAATTGCGATTTCAGTATATGTCAAACAACTAGCATGCTACTACTAATGTATTCGCCGGGAAATGGGGATTAATGTCATAGACTCATAATAAATAGGGGTTCGTTCGTTATCAGGTGCATATGAACCAATGTCCTTAGTCCAGTTCATAACCTTGTTTTCGGATTGAATGTGTGCCCAGAACTGCCTTCGCTTTATGTTCATGTTGAATTTCACAAGGAAATGTATGAAGAGCAGCAGCGATCCTTAAAACCAACTCCTCTCCATTGGATAGTTCTCGCACCACCTCTCTTTGATGACCTGCATGTTTTTTGAGGGAACGCCATCATGGCAGCTTTATTAATCATAAACCATAGTTACATGATCCATGAGGAAAGGCACAGTAAAACTAGGGGGATTCTCCAGTCACACATCTGGCGGATGAGTCGACGCAAACCTAGCTAGCTCATGAGCCACTGCATTGGCTCCTCACGGACAATGCTCAAAGATGACTTTCCCAAAATCACCAAGGAGATCAATGCAGTCCTTGTAGATAGCACACCTGTGACAGCAGCTACATGTCCAGGTTCATATCAGCTAGAAGCCTAGAACTAATGAGTCCATAAAATAAAGTCAGCTAGAACCATCTATGTTCCTATGCACTCCTTTAGTCCCAAATCTTCCATAGAATGGAGAGGAGCACCTCTGGCCAGATGCAGCCATCTGGGTGGCCTGGCATTCCAGAGGTCCTGGTTTGAAGGTCCTGGAGCGATTCCCGGTTGTTCCCAAATCTGCATGGACTTCGGACGGTCGATGAAGAGGTGAGTGGAGTCTTTGGAGTAGTGGCCGCACTGCAAGCAGCAGTTGTTTGGGGGAGATTTTTTTTTGCGGAACATGTTTTCCTTGGTGTTTAGACAGCCGCAGAATAGGAGCCATCCGAAGATTTTCACCTTATTAGGAGCCCTGCCGCTCTAAATGAGATCGGCGTAGTCAACTTCGCTGTCCTCATGCAAGGTTAGGTCTTATGCATTATTGGAGGAGAAGCCATGGCTGTGGTTGAGATAGTGTTGATCTGGCTCTTCGTTGAACTTGAAATCCTGCATCAGAAGCAACAAAACTTCTAGCTTGTTTGACACCACAAAGGTAAGGTGATTCCGCAGTTTAGATTGTAATCCGAGTTTCAAGATCACGGAGACCAAAACGTCAGTGCGTAAGTAAGGAGTGGGTGTATAGGTTCGGGAAGGCTTCGTCGATTGGTTGGTGCAGTAGCCAGGTGTCATGCCAAAAGAATGTAGTGGAGCCGCTGTTTGTGATGCCAAAGGAGATGTTCTGGAATAGCCAGAATGCCAAGGTATTTTGTGACCAGCGCATGCCCCCTGCTGTGGTTGCTCGCAACATCGCTGCGGATGTCAAGTTGTGGCGCTGGGATGCTCGCGTCCCATCTGCAAATCGATCCTTGAATCCTGGGTTCAAAACTTCGCTGCTTTTCTGTAGTTTTTCTGCCTGTACGGTCAACCCCCCTGCCTTCCTCTGGCATGGGCTTGCGAACCCTTGTATTGCTGATGTTTCGCCTCATGATCAGCTAATGAAAATGACAAAATGTTCAGGTGGGCTTGCGGTGACCTTAAGAAAAAGGCAGGAGATGTTTTGGAGGGGAATTGTGTGTTTATAATTTTATTGAGGAAGGAAGATTGTGCCCCATCGAATCAAAGCTGGATGGATGAAGTGGCACCAAGCTTCTGGCATTCTTTGTGATAAGAGAGTGCCACAAAAGCTAAAAGGCAAGTTCTACAGGACAGCGGTTTGACCTGCAATGTTGTATGGCGCTGAGTTTTGGCCGACTAAAAGGCGACATGTTCAACAGTTAGGTGTGGCGGAGATGCGTATGTTGAGATGGATGTGTGGCCACACGAGGAAGGATCGAGTCCGGAATGATGATATACGAGATAGAGTTGGGGTTGCGCCAATTGAAGAGAAGCTTGTCCAACATCCTTTGAGATTGTTTGGGCATATTCAGCGTAGGCCTCCAGAAGCTCCAGTGCATAGCGGACGGCTAAAGCGTGCAGAGAATGTCAAGAGAGGTTGGGGTAGACCGAATTTGACATGGGAGGAGTCCGTTAAGAGAGACCTGAAGGATTGGAGTATCACCAAAGAACTAGTTATGGACAGGGGTGCGTGGAAGCTTGCTATCCATGTGCCAGAGTCATGAGTTGGTTGCGAGATCTTTATGGGTTTCACCTCTAGCCTATCCCAACTTGTTTGGGACTAAAGGCTTTGTTGTTGTTGTTGAAGGAAGAATGTGCCCGGGGGACGGTCATGGAGTTTGGGTGTTGGGAGTGGTACCAAGTGACCCAAGGAAGAACCTCATTGGAAAGGATTTTGTAGGAAAAATTCATAAGGCAATTATTTTGGATATGAAGATTTTTGATGCATAAACCACCAATTTGTTTTAGGTTTGCAAACATTTTTCCAGGCAATTAAACATTTAGCACCAGTGCATGTGCCATCAGCAGCCCAGAAAAAGGTACGTCTAATAGCGTCAATAGCCTCGATCACTTTCTCCCGGAGAGAGAAAATCAACATATAGTAAATAGCAAGAGAGTCAAGTGCTGATGAAAGTAGAACCAGCCTTCCTCCTTTGGAAATGATTTTAGCTCCGCAACCAGATAGGTATTTGTAGCATTTTAAAATGATAGGTTAGAAGGTAGATGCTGGTAGTCTAGAAGAAGAGAGCTAGTCCAAGGCAAGTTTGTGGGAAAGAAGAAACATCGTTATAACAGAAAATGGTTTGATTATGGTCTTCAAGATTGTGCCCAGCATGCATGCCCTGGTGGCAACTCTTGGTAACTAGGTAGACCAGTCCAAATATAGGATTATTGCCAGTCTTAGGTCATCGAGATGAATAATAGATTGCAGGTTGAAATGGTGTGGCCAACTATCATTAACTATTAACTTTGTTATTTTAGTTGGTTGGACTGGGTGAATTTGTGAATAACCAACCTATATTCTGTTTGACTGAATACTGATTTTGTTTGCATGCAGAGGATTCAGTCTATTATCAATCCTACCAGTCATATATAGGACAACACAATTCCTTTCTTATTTATCAAAACATCTAATCATCCTTACAGGACAAATTTAACGCAAGCCTATCTTTCAGGAACTTTGTGTTATAATAAGCAGTCTAACCTTTAGGATTCAATATGATTGATAAATCAATCTGCATGTTTGTCCTCAAAGTAATTAGCTTACTTTGGATATCTCTAGAGTCTGTATTCTAACCTAGCCAAGTTGGGAGTCATGCATATGCTGGAATTGGGTAGCTGTGTCCTTGTATCCAAGTCTAATACTTGGGATAGCTTGCACAAAAATGTTCCTTCTATCCATTTCGTGTGCGTGTGGAACAGCATCAATGGAACTGTATGGTTTGGTGCATCTTAATCCCTTTTTGTGTTTTAGTGTCCCTTTTCTTCAGTCTCATTCCTCGGTTATTATGTTGTTCACCATGGTTCCATTCAACAACAGCTAAAAATTCATGGGAATTGCCCTGGAGAACTACCTGATGTGATACGACAACTTGAGGAGTCAACCGGATCCATCGCTGTTGACCAAATCGGCCGCTCGGTTATTCTATATAGGCCTAGCTCCAGCAAGATGAAAAAGAGGGAAGAAGTTGCTAGAAACAGGGAAGAGTATGCAAGAAACAATCCAAGGTTTGGAAAATCTGAAAATGCATTTGAAGAACGTCCTAGGAATAACAGCGCAGGCAGGAGATTCGTAAAATCTGGGTCAACATTTAGGACTCAACAGAAGAGAAGACCGGTAGCATCCAAGGGGTCGTCATACAGCCGAGGGTAGCAGCATCGAAAATAATAGATTGTTTTCTTATTGTATGGAGGAATCATGTAAATTTTAGACCAACTAGTTGGATAATGGACATTAGTGTTTACTTTGTGCTAGTAAACCATGGTTCCAAGTCTCATCAACCACAAAGAAGGCTAACACCACTTCAAATTGTTGTGATTCCCTTTTATTCCGTTGGAAGTTCGTACAATCTACTCCCTCTGTTCCCAAATATATGACGTTTTGGTAGTTCAATCATATATTTAGGAATGGGGGGAGCTCTTGAGAATTTGAAATCCGAGGCAACCACATGATGTGCGTATCTCACCTATTCCAGCAAGTTTTGTGGTTCACTCCCCCTCCCCCCGCGCATCTCTTTATTATGCAGTAGCGTTTCTCTCAGTTTTTTCTGCCTTTATGTCTGTTACCACTTCACTCTCACTGTCAGGTCATTTCTCTCTAAAATCCTGCTTCTATGTCTGTTAGCACTTTGCTCTATCAGGTCCGGGCGTCTGCAAGTTCTGTAGCAATGTTGTTTGTTTCATGTTACCGTGGCAATCTTGCTTGACTCCTTGCCATTTGGTTTACAACTTCAGATCATCTGCACTTGTCTGTTTCCAAAAAAAAAAAGATAACGCGCATTTGGAACGAGATAAACGACTACTGGGCAGTGCTAATTTCCTAGTTTCACAGTTCAGACTGAGGCATACTGAATTTTCTTGCTAGAAAGTGAGCCACTTAATTTCCTGAGTTCTTTCATGATTTCACACTAGACTGGTTGCCCATTTGCCCATTTCTTCTTGACTGACTGAGCCTACCGCAGAAGGAAATTAGAGCCAATGTGTTGCACATAGTCCTTTGAAACTCCCAACACCTTTGGGGCACCGTTATCGGCATCTCTGAATCTTCTACGCCTCACGTTGATGTCAGACATGCCGTTGCACCAATCGTCCAATTCATGGTTGTTGGTGAGAGCTACTTCTGCTATATTTGACTCCTTTTTTGTTGTACTGGGATGCTTGGAGCTGAACGGTCAGCCCACGCATAAAAGTTCCAGGACTTTGTTCTATATAATCGAATTGTGGCTCACATCGTTCTTAGAAAGTTCGACACAATTTGTAGTGTTTGTGCGTATATCGTACCAAGGAAGGTTTTCTGACATATATAGAGCGATCAGTGACATGGTCAAGTGTGTACTGATCTTTATTATTGTTCATTTTTAAGGCTTCGGGTAGGACATGCCAATGACGTGAGGTCTAGATTGCATTGAAAAAAATCTCTGCAAACCAAACATGGGTCTTCTTTGGCCAATGAAACCCTGATCCTGAAGCCTTCGATGTATCTTTTTGATAGGCACCTCTAAATGCCCCCAAGTTTTTTTTGTCATACATGCCTATGGTTAGGTGATCAAAATTGGCGCCACACTTGAGTCAATTTTGCCGCACATTTCCGAGCCAATGACACGCGAGGCCTAGATTGCATGAAAAGGATCTTTCTACAACCGTGGTTGCAAACCAAACAGATGGCTAACTTAGTCAAACTTACCTAACTTATGAAGTGGCAAGGTGTGGCAACCTCAGTATACCAATCAAACATGCTCCTAGAACTTAGTCCTCTACAGTGTACCACGTGATGGGGAGTAGTAGCACAGCATACTCATATGCTGCAATGCCTTGACCTGACCCACCTCGGGAGTGTGTGCCAATGGCGTGGCTAATGCCTGGCATGCCAACTCTCAAAAGCATACATCAGATGGGCATGTTCTCCTTATTTACATGATCCGACCTGCCTCCCTGCTTAACTTGACGCGCTTCCCCAGCTCACTTCAGTGCACCCCTTGTGTTGTTTCATCAAGTAAGACCCACTCGCTGAATCCGGTGAAGCCATGCGTAGTGGGCGAGAAATGGATAGAGGGTGGCAAGGAGGAGCAGCCTGGTCCCTGTTGGCAAGTCAGCGCTGCTTGCCAGGTTAGGTGGGGGAAGCGGGCCGGGTCGTACCATATGGCGGGCATGCCCAGCTGATTACCGCTTCCGAGTTGGCGTCCCAATCACCAAATGCGTCGACCTGATAGTGTGCTCATTCAGTTAGAATTGGTGGGAACTTGTTAATTAGGGTAATAAAACTTGACACAGCACGACGACTTTGTGGTAAAATGTGAAAGAAAATTTTAAATGGTTTAAACTCTATCACACAATTTATAAACATGGATTAAAGAGTAGAATCCACATTTTTCTGCCTCTGTCTCGGGTACGGGCTTTTGCAGCTTTTTGTGCCCTCCTCGTTCTGAAATGTAGGTCTACCTGACTACTTGGGTCCGCGCAGTCAACATTTTGTAGCCTTGATCACTACTAAATGTGAAGCTATGTAGACTAGACTGATCATGTGAAAACAGTATCATTTTATTTGTCTTACGAAATCCTTTGCCACTGTGCACTTTTATTAGTTTTGATCGTACTGGGCAGCAGTCCTAAGTTCCTAAATTCAGAGTTGAGATTGAGACAGTATAATGTAAGGATTTTCTTGCTCCAAAGTGAACCCCTTAATTTCTTCACTTCATCATGTTTGTCAACTTTTTTACTAGAACCATTTGCCCGTTTCCCTAATTGACCGAGCCTATCCCAAAGAAAATGAGAGCCCTGTTGCTTCGCTATGGTGTATGTTGTCACAAAGTGTGTTCAAACTCCCAGCACGCCTTGGTCACAGAGTTGGCTCTATCTTTGGCTCTTGTAGGCCTATACATAGCGTTGCCCCACTAGTCCTCCAATTCATGGCTGCTGGTGAGAGTTTTGCTATCTTAGACCTGGCTTTATGTTGTACTTGAACTGTTGGAGCCAAAATGTCAATTCATACAGGAAAAGTTTCGATACCGGATTGTAGTTCCCATTGGTTGGTGAGATGCTTTGATGGACTTTGTGGCGTTTGTACGTAAACCGTAGCAAGAAATTAAGGTTGTAAGACATATAATGGGACTAGTGAGATGGCAAAATATGTATTGCTAGTTGTTGCTTTATTAGGTTTCAAAGGTCATACAAGCGGTGAGCAGCAAATTCACCTTTGGCTCTTTGAGTGGGCGATGTCAATTATTCCAGACTCATTGAACATACACCTATATATTTTAAGGCTACCGTGCACCATGTGTTTGTATTGCTTTTTCTTTGTTTATACTCCGTCCGTTTCTAAATATAAGTCTTTTCAGAGATTCCAATATGGACTACATGCAAAGTAGATTCCAATATGGACTATTTACTCCGTATGTAGTCTATATTAAATCTCTAAAAAGACTTATATTTAGGAATGAAGGGAGTACTTCATAGCAGTAGTTCATATGCAGACTAAAACGAGCACTAAAACTGCATGCATCCTCGCAAACTGCATGCTGGCGCAACATTGCATGAAGAGATAGATAATGGAGTGGCACCAGCAAACCGTCCGTCGTCTTCCCCACTAAGCTTCTGGCGTGTCACAGCAGCACTCTTGAGAAATACTACATGCTCCCATCAACCTGTGATGTAAGATCAGATTCATCTTGTCCTCTCATCTGGCGCCTCCCTACCCGCACTGAAATGGACTCAACGGCCTAGCTCTCCCTTTCCCCAACAAACACGAGTCATTGTTATTCCTCTAGTTCCATTGCACCCCCCTCCCCTTTGTCTGACAGCAACTGCATGCCTTGCCATGAAAAACAACACCGTGCTCCTCCCGCGACACGCCTTGGGTGCTTTTGTACCAGCAAAGGCACAAGATGCAAACAAGAGAGAGGCGATGTACCGACGAAGGACGGCGATTTCTACAGGGGTTTGGCCCTCCATTTTGCTACCGGCGGAAGCAATGTCTTGGCTAAACGTCTAGGTTGTTTAGCGGCTGTGGTCGCCATGCCGAGATGCCTTTTACTCCACCCTGCTTTCAGGACCCCGAAGCAGCCATGAGAAAGAAGGTGGCCTGCCTCCTTCAGTTCAGCTCAAGGGTCGTCATGATAAAATGAAAAACTAAAGGTGGATTAGGAACTGAAAGAATAAAGCCCCACAAACTTGCGACGTATAGGAGCCACCTAATCACTGTCCTGAGAAAAATCATGCGTCGTTTTGTCTGATGCACCTGATCCAACCAAATGCATCAGTGACGGTAGGTTCACTGACTGATACGCTTGTGTTGCGTTGGTGAGATCTGCTACATCGTGTCCCGTGCGCCGTCAACAACTGATGAAATCTGTAGCTGGTCTTTGATGAATGCGCATCACCTGAAGTATTACGGAACTAAGCATCTGCTTCCCGAAGGGATCTCTGTTCTTTTATTCTTGATTGAAAGGAACCTACTAATTAATGTGAGTAACATCGTAGGAATGATAGGGCGTTATGTTGCAAAATACTTCTGGTAGGCGGTAGCAGCCAATATGAAGTCCAACAAAATGGCAGCCAATTCAGGGAACAGTGGAAGGAACACCTGGACTTTAGCTCCGGATAGTTGGTACTGCTGGAACGGGAATTCAGTGCTGCTGGTTTATCTGCATGAATCCTAGTACTACTGAACATGTAGTACGGGAATTTTAGAATTTTACACGAGACGTACTCTGGTCCCACTTCAGGCAACTAGATTTATCTTTCGTCTCCGGATAGTTATGCATTTTTTTCCCAGTCACGCGTCATGCTTAATTCAGGACGACGTAACCAAACGCTCTTGTTATATTCACCAACTAAACTGAAAATATTCTTACTGGACTTTAGCTCTGAAAGTGATATGGATATGATTGTCAGTGGCCCGATCATTTGTAATGCTTGCACGGTCTGATTAAATTACTCGACAAAAAGGTTAGAAGCAGCTTTCTGGCCGTGCATCCCAGGGGCCCATGCAATTATTCATTTGTTTTTATGTTGGATAGAAGATTTCTTTTCAGTTATTGTATAAAGCTTGCGTGCATATTTAGTTGCAGTGCAAGCACTCTTGCATGTGCCTCCCAGCGAAAGTAAGCTAGCTAGCCACATGTCTAGACGTTCTTGGAAGGATTACAAGGATCCCTTTCGAAACGTAGAGCTACAAGAGAATCTTGTTTGCTCATATTTTTTCGAAGTTAAATCGGAGAGTTGCAACTCTTGCTGATGTAACATCAGAGATCCTGGGTATGTATATAAATAAATAAATAAAAATATATATGATTTTCGTGTGTGTGTGTGTATTCATGAGAGCTGCTACACCTATGACTGTTTAAATATGATTTTCATACGACAGTGCACAGCAGCCGTCCGTTCAATTCAATGGAGGATTGCGATAGCGTCGGATGTAAATCATACACAGATTCATCGTACGCAGATCAATTCTGTTTACTCACGTAGCTTGAAGGAAGCGGTCCATTTCTGACACGTGACGGATAAGGGGTAAAGAAATAAGTGTGGCATAAATGCATGGTTGAATTTTTTTAGCATTGAGATCTCTAGTACCTTTTTTTAAACATGATCCTTTGATTGCGTGGTAATGACGATTCTTTGTTAGTGAGTGTTTAACCTTTACATACAATCGGGAAAACATATATTTTTATCTTAGCTATAATATCTCAGCCAAGCTAGCACCTTCATCCCACCAATGCATTGTACGACTCTTCACCCCCTTTTCCTCCCTCATGAAATCCTAAATGTATGCTCTTTCCCAGTGTCTTGTATTGTAAGCTTGCGTCTGGAAAACTTGCCGCCAATCCATAAATAAAAAGGAACTTACCGGCAGGATTAACATCCAAAAGCAAGTAAACCGTAGAAAGTTCTACAGCGGAAAAAAACATCATCATTATTTCATGCACAGTAACGAGCCATATAGAGTGGAAGAAAAATATCCGTTTGATCCAAGTAAGCCTTGGGTAAACTTGGGGACCCCGTGTAATGACAAAGATAAAGATATATTTGCTGCTGCCACCAAGGTTCTGATTGGAGATGGGATAAGGGCTTCGTTTTGGGAGTCTGCTTGGCTGAATGGTATGAGACCCAAAGACATCGCGTCAAATATTTTTGCGATCTCTGCAAGAAAAAACTGCACTGTCCAGAAGGCCTTACATAATAACACATGGGTCTGCAGAGTGGACATTGGTGGGAACCTTGATGTGAACCACATAGCCGAGTTCGTCAACCTTTGGAGTGAGCTATCACACATTCACCTCAACCCCGGCGTAGCCGATTCAATTTCCTGGAAGCTCACCAATGATGGCCAATATTCAGCGGCGACGGCATACCGTGCACAATTTCTTGGCCTTATCGACTCAGATATGCCTCTTTTGGTCTGGAAGAACTGGGTTCCTCCCAAATGCAAATTTTTTGCTTGGTTGGCCATCAACAATAGGATTTGGACGGCAGACCGGCTTCAGCGTAGGGGCTGGCCCAACTGTAACCTTTGCCTGCTATGCAAACAAACGCCAGAATTAGCAGCTCACCTTCTCTTCCAATGTCGTTACACGGTTAGAGTTTGGGGAATGATCAAAGCATGGCTCGGTTTACATGATGTCCATCCTACGGATTGGGGAGGCATGGTTTCAGTCAAGGAGTGGTGGCGCAACATAGCTTCCGGGAGGTCACAATCTCGAAGGGCACTTCTTTCCCTTATGCTTCTTATCTCTTGGGAAATTTGGAAAGAGCAAAATGCACGTGTGTTCCGCAGCACGGCAATTCCGGTCGGGGTGCTTGTGGCTCACGTCAAAGCGGAAGCTTCACTGTGGTGCCTTGCCGGGGCGAAATATTTGTGTAATATAATGCCGCGAGAGTGATGCTTGTAATCTGGTCTTTTGGCCAAGACTCTTAAACCTTCTTCTTATTCAATGAAAATGGCAAGCCTTTTGCCTTAGTTTCAAAAAAAAAAATCCGTTTGTGACAAGTTGAGAGCTACCATTACTGTTCCAGTGTTCCAGCATTGACAAAATTACAGGTCGTGAGTTTTGTGCTGTCAGTGGCGGACCTAGGAACTAGGGCTGTTTGGTTTCCAACCACACCTTGTTACACTTTATCACACCTAACCTTAGGCAAATTTGACCAAGTTAGGTAGGTGTTTGGTTCTAGCCACACCTAAGGCAATGCTTTTTTTATGAGCAGTGAACCCCACATGTCATAGATACAAAAAGTGTGGCTAACAATTTGAGCAACTCAACTAAGACAAGTGTGGCAAGTGTGGCAAAAATCATGTGACAATATATGGCAAAGATAGTCATAATCCAAACAGCCCCTAAATACCGAGAATGCCAAATATCGATACATTGGTACACAATTTGGGAAAGTTACACTAAAGTGACAAGGAGTAAAGAAATAGGTGTGGCATAACTACACGGTTGACTGTTTTAAGCACTGATATCTCTAGTCCCTTCTGTTTTGAAACATGATGCTTCGGTTACGTGGTAATGACGATCCTTTGTTAGTGAGTGTCTAATCTTACCTTATTTTATTTTGCAAGAAGGTGCGTCTAATCTTTACATGTATGGAAATCATATATTTTTGTCTTAGCTATAATATGTATGGTCTTTCCCAGTATATTTTGTAAGTATAAGCTTGTATATAGGAACTTACTGCAAGGATTAACATCCAAAAGCAAGTAAACTATAAATATTTCGGAGCGAAAAAAACATCATATTCATAGATAGTAATGAGCCAAATGGAGTGGAAGAAAAATACCTGTTTCTGATAGGCTGATAGCTACCACCACCTTTCCACCTTTGACAAAATCACAGGTCGTGAGTTTTGTGCCGCCGACTAATAAAACTACCATAACAAGCTGTCGATGTGCATTCACTATGTATTCCTTTTGGAAATTACTATTTTGCCAAATAAAACCAGCGTGCCTAATGATTTATCTTTCTTTTCGATGTTGTTATGCCCGAACAGTATACTTAGAGACACTTCCATGCTGAAGGGTTAGTCTGCCCGGGAGATACATTTTGGGAGGAGTCAAAGCGACACTTTCTCCAACGACTACTCATTCGCCTCACCATCCTCCTGGGTATACCAGGGCATATCTTGGGCCGGGCCAAAAAAAGCCAGGTGCTAAAAACCCAGGCCCAGCCCGGTCATCGGGCCTACAAAATTGGGCCCAAGCCCGGCCCGAGCCCGACACTGCCCGTTTGGCCCGGCCTGACCACAACTAAAAAAGCGTTTTGTGCAGGCCCGAGCCCGGTCCGACCTGCCCGCCGGGCTCAGTTTCCAGGCCCGAGCTCGGCCTGATGGCACACTCGGGCTCAACCCGGTCCGGGATTTTCGGACCGTCCGGGCTGGGCTGCCCATGGCCAGGTCTACTCCTGGGTACTCTGGGGTTGGTGATGAGGGTCGCCTCTGCACCTTCACCTATCTCTTTTGTTCCTGATCTCCATCCAACATAGGGACTTGGCAAAGGCGGTGGCTCGGATGGAGCCCGACGGTCCAAATGACAGTTCCACTAGCCGGTTAGAGGGTGCGGCAACGCGACACTTTCTGGAATTTTCCTTAGATCCTTCTCTAGTTTTCATAGCCCTATCCATTGTTGAGGAAATTGTTAACTGGTAGCTGCTCGGTCGGCTGGTGAGTGGCGGATTAATAGGCTAATCTGCAAGTTAATCGGCCATTTAATCAATTAATCGGACGATTTATCGGGTAATCGGCTACTCGGGGACCCTATGAGTAGGGATTAATCGGCAAGTTAACTGGTTAATCGGATGAATTCTTGAACAGAGGCCCTATCGAAAGTGGTAGAACATGGATTAAAATCGAGCCACACCCCCGAGACTCTCACTCCTCAAGAAGCAATCAGCCAACAACTCAATGGCATCGCTCTTCACATGATCCAAAAGGGGCTGCCAAGAGAGTTATATGTTCAAGTGATGATTACCAACTTTGCCAAGGATTTTTGGAACCGTCTTGGGTTGGGGAACGCAATAATTTCAAAATTTTCCTACGCACACACAGGATCATGGTGATGCATAGCAACGAGAGGGGAGAGTGTTGTCCAGGTACCCTCATAGACCGTTAAGCGGAAGCGTTATGACAACGCGGTTGATGTAGTCGTACGTCTTCACAATCGACCGATCCTCAGTACCGAACATACGACACCTCCACGTTCAGCACACGTTCAGCTCGGTGACGTCCCGCGAATTCATGATCCAGTAGAGCTCGGGGAAGAGTTTCGTCAGCACGACGGCGTGGTGACGATGTTGATGAAGCTACCGCAGTAGGGCTTCGCCTAAACACCACTATAGTATGACCGAGGTGGATTATGGTGGAGGGAGGCACCGCACACGGCTGGGAGAGATCTTTGCGAACAACTTGTGTGTCTAGAGGTGCCCCCCTGCCCCTGTATATAAAGGAGCAAGGGGGAGGCCGGCCGGCCCTTGTTGGCGTGCCTAGGAGGAGGAATCTTCCTCCTAGTAGGAGTAGGATTCCTCCCTTTCCTACTCCTACTAGGAGGGGGAAAGGCAGGGAGAGAAAGAGAAGGAAAGGGGGGCGCCGCCCCCCTTCTCCTAGTCCAATTCGGACAGGGGGAAGGGGGCACGCTGCCTGCCCTAGGCTGGCCCCTCTCTCTTTCCCTTATGGCCCAACAAGGCCCATTAGCCCCCGGGGGGTTCCGGTAACCCCTCCGGTACTCCGGTAAAATCCTGATTTCACCAGGAACTATTCCGATGTCCAAATGTAGGCTTCCAATATATCAATCTTTATGTCTCGACCATTTCGAGACTCCTCGTCATGTCCATGATCAAATCCTGGACTCCGAACTGCCTTTGGTACATCAAAACATATAAACTCATAAAACCGATCGTCACAGAACTTTAAGCGTGTGGACCCTATGGGTTCGAGAACTATGTAGACATGACCGAGACACGTCTCCGGGCAATAACCAATAGCGGAACATGGATGCTCATATTGGTTCCTACATATTCTATGAAGATCTTTACCGGTCAAACCGCACAACACTATACGTTGTTCTCTTTGTCATCGGTATGTTTACTTGCCCGAGATTCGATCATCGGTATCCCAATACCTAGTTCAATCTCGTTACCGGCAAATCTCTTTACTCGTTCCGTAATACATCATCTCGTAACTAACTCATTAGTTATCATGCTTGCAAGGCTTATAGTGACAAATTCTAATCTTGATCTATGCCAACTCAACAAGTACCATCGGAGACACCTGTAGAGCACCTTTATAATCACCCAGTTATGTTGTGACGTTTGGTAGCATGCAAAGTGTTTCTCCGGTATTCAGGAGTTGCATAATCTCATAGTCATAAGAATATGTATAAGTCATGAAGAAAGCAATAGCAGTAAACAAACGATCAAGTGCTAAGCTAATGGAATGGGTCAAGTCAATCACATCATTCTCCTAATGATGTGATCCCATTGATCAAATAACAACTCATGTCTATGGTTAGGAAATTTAACCGTCTTTGATCAATGAGCTAGTCAAGTAGAGGCATACTAGTGACACTATGTTTGTCTATGTATTCACACATGTATTATGTTTCCGGTTAATACAATTCTAGCATGAATAATAAAAATTTATTATGAAATAAGGAAATAAATAATAACTTTATTATTGCCTCTAGGGCATATTTCCTTCAGTCTCCCACTTGCACTAGAGTCAATAATCTAGATTACACAATAATTATTTTAACATCCATGGAGCCTTGGTGCTGATCATGTTTTGCTCGTGGAAGAGGCTTAGTCAACGGGTCTGCAATATTCAGATCCGTATGTATCTTGCAAATCTCTATGTCTCCCACCTGGACTTGGTCCTGGATGGAGTTGAAGCGTCTCTTGATGTGCTTGGTTCTCTTGTGAAATCTGGATTCCTTTGCCAAGGCAATTGCACCAGTATTGTCACAAAACATTTTCATTGGACCCGTTGCACTAGGTATGACACCTAGATCGGATATGAACTCCTTCATTCATACTCCTTCATTCGCTGCTTCCGAAGCAACAATGTACTCCGCTTCACATGTAGATCCCCCACAATGCTCTATTTAGAACTGCTCCAACCGACAGCTCCACCATTTAATATAAACACGTATCCGTTTTGCGATTTAGAATCTTCCAGATCAGTGTCAAAGCTTGCATCAACGTAACCATTCACGATGAGCTCTTTGTCACCTCCATAAATGAGAAACATATCCTTGGTCCTTTTCAGGTACTTCAGGATGTTCTTGGCCGCTGTCCTGTGATCCACTCCTGGATTACTTTGGTACCTCCCTGCTAAGCTAATAGCAAGGCACACATCAGGTCTGGTACACAACATTGCATACATGATAGAGCCTATGGCTGAAGCATAGGGAACACTTTTCATTTTCTCTTTATCTTCTGCAGTGGTCGGGGATTGAGTCTTACTCAACTTCACACCTTGTAACACAGGCACGAACCCTTTCTTAGCTTGATCCATTTTGAACTTCTTCAAAACTTTATCAAGGTATGTGCTTTGTGAAAGTCCAATTAAGCGTCTTGATCTATCTCTATAGATCTTGATGCCCAATATATAAGCAGCTTCACCGAGGTCTTTCATTGAAAAACTCTTATTCAAGTATCCTTTTATGCTATCCAGAAATTCTATATCATTTCCAATCAACAATATGTCATCCACATATAATATTAGAAATGCTACAGAGCTCCCACTCACTTTCTTGTAAATACAGGCTTCTCCAAAAGTCTGTATAAAACCATATGCTTTATCACACTATCAAAACATTTATTCCAACTCCGAGAGGCTTGCACCAGTCCATAAATAGATCGCTGGAGCTTGCACACTTTGTTAGCTTCCTTTGGATCGATAAAACCTTCAGGTTGCATCATATACAACTCTTCTTCCAGAAATCCATCCAGGAATGCAGTCTTTACATCCATTTGCCAAATTTCATAATCATAAAATGCGGCAATTGCTAACATGATTCGGACGGACTTAAGCATCGCTACGGGTGAGAAGGTCTCATCGTAGTCAACTCCTTGAACTTGTCGAAAACCTTTTGCAACAAGTCGAGCTTTGTAGACAGTAACATTACTGTCAGCGTCTGTCTTCTTCTTGAAGATCCATTTATTCTCGATGGCTTGCCGATCATCGGGCAAGTCAACCAAAGTCCACACTTTGTTCTTATACATGGATCCCATCTCAGATTTCATGGCTTTAAGCCATTTTGCGGAATCTGGGCTCATCATCGCTTTCTCATAGTTCGTAGGTTCGTCATGGTCAAGTAACATGACCTCCAAAACTGGATTACCGTACCACTCTGATGCGGATCTTGCTCTGGTTGACCTACGAGGTTCGGTAGTAACTTGATCTGAAGTTTCATGATCATCATCATTAGCTTCCTCACTAATTGGTGTAGATGTCACATGAACCGGTTTCTGTGATGAACTACTTTCCAATAAGGGAGCAGGTACAGTTACCTCACCAAGTTCTACTTTCCTCCCACTCACTTCTTTCGAGAGAAACTCCTTCTCTAGAAAGGATCCATTCTTAGCAACGAATATCTTGCCTTCGGATCTGTGATAGAAGGTGTACCTAATAGTTTCCTTTGGGTATCCTATGAAGACACATTTCTCCGATTTGGGTTCGAGCTTATCAGGTTGAAGCTTTTTCACATAAGCATCGCAACCCCAAACTTTAAGAAACGACAACTTTGGTTTCTTGCCAAACCATAGTTCATAAGGCGTCGTCTCAACGGATTTTGATGGTGCCCTATTTAACGTGAATGCAGTCGTCTCTAAAGCATAACCCCAAAACGATGGCGGTAGATCAGTAAGAGACATCATAGATCGCACCATATCTAGTAAAGTACGATTACGATGTTCGGACACACCATTACGCTGTGGTGTTCCGGATGGCGTGAGTTGCGAAACTTTTCCGCATTGTTTCAAATGTAGACCAAACTCATAACTCAAATATTCTCCTCCACGATCAGATCGTAGAAATTTTATTTTCTTGTTACGATGATTTTCCACTCCACTCTGAAATTCTTTGAACTTTTCAAATGTTTCAGACTTATGTTTCATTAAGTAGATATACCCATATCTGCTTAAATCATCTGTGAAGGTGAGAAAATAACGATACCCGTCGCAAGCCTCAATATTCATCGGACCACATACATCAGTATGTATGATTTCCAACAAATCTGTTGCTCGCTCCATAGCTCCGGAGAACGACGTTTTAGTCATCTTGCCCATAAGGCATGGTTCGCAAGTACCAAGTGGTTCATAATCAAGTGATTCCAAAAGTCCATCAGTATGGAGTTTCTTCATGCGCTTTATAGCAATATGACCCAAACGACAGTGCCACAAATAAGTTGCACTATCATTATCAACTCTGCATCTTTTGGCTTCAACATTATGAATATGCGTATCACTACTATCGAGATTCAACAAGAATAGACCACTCTTTAAGGGTGCATGACCATAAAAGATATTACTCATATAAATAGAACAACCATTATTCTTAGATTTAAATGAATGACCGTCTCGCATCAAACAAGATCCAGATATAATGTTCATGCTTAACGCTGGCACCAAATAACAATTATTTAGGTCTAAAACTAATCCCGAAGGTAGATGTAGAGGTAGCGTGCCGACGACGATCACATCGACTTTGGAACCATTTCCCAAGCGCATCGTCACCTCGTCCTTAGCCAGTCTTCGCTTAATCCGTAGTCCCTGTTTCGAGTTGCAAATATTAGCAACTGAACCCGTATCAAATACCCAGGTGCTACTGCGAGCTCTGGTAAGGTACACATCAATAACATGTATATCACATATACCTTTGTTCACCTTGCCATCCTTCTTATCCGCCAAATACTTAGGACAGTTCCGCTTCCAGTGACCAGTCTGTTTGCAGTAGAAGCACTCAGTCTCAGGCTTAGGTCCAGACTTGGGTTTCTTCTCCTGAGCAGCAACTTGTTTGCTGTTCTTTTTGAAGTTCCCCTTCTTCTTCCCTTTGCCCTTTTCTTGAAACTGGTGGTCTTGTTAACCATCAACACTTGATGCTCCTTCTTGATTTCTACCTCTGCAGCCTTTAGCATCGCGAGAAGCTCGGGAATTGACTTATTCATCCCTTGCATATTATAATTCATCACGAAGCTTTTGTAGCTTGGTGGCAATGATTGAAGAACTCTGTCAATGACACTATCAACAGGAAGATTAACTCCCAGTTGAGTCAAGTGATTATGATACCCAGACATTTTGAGTATATGCTCACTAACAGAACTATTCTCCTCCATCTTGCAGCTATAAAACTTATTGGAGACTTCATATCTCTTAATCCGGGCATTTACTTGAAATATTAACTTCAACTCCTGGAACATCTCATATGCTCCATGACGTTCAAAACGTCGTTGAAGTCCCGGTTCTAAGCCGTAAAGCATGGCACATTGAACTATCGAGTAGTCATCTGTTTTGCTCTGCCAGACATTCATAACATCTGGTGTTGCTCCTGTAGCAGGTTTGGCACTTAGCGGTGCTTCCAAGACGTAATTCTTCTGTGCAGCAATGAGGATAATCCTCAAGTTACGGACCCAGTCCATGTAATTGCTACCATCATCTTTCAACTTTGCTTTCTCAAGGAACGCATTAAAATTCAACGGAACAACAGCACGAGCCATCTATCTACAACAGCATAGATAAGCAAAATACTATCAGGTACTAAGTTCATGATAAATTTAAGTTCAATTAATCATATTACTTAAGAACTCCCACTTAGATAGACATCCCTCTAATCATCTAAGTGATCACGTGATCCATATAAACTAAACCATAACCGATCATCACGTGAAATGGAGTAGTTTTCAATGGTGAACATCACTATGTTAATCATATCTACTATATAATTCACACTCGACCTTTCGGTCTCAGTGTTCCGAGGCCATATCTGCATATGCTAGGCTCGTCAAGTTTAACCCGAGTATTCTGCGTGTGAAAAACTGGCTTGCTCCCGTTGTAGATGGACGTAGAGCTTATCACACCCGATCATCACGTGGTGTCTCGGCACGACGAACTTTGGGAATGGTGCATACTCAGGGAGAACACTTTTATCTTGAAATTTAGTGAGAGATCATCTTATAATGCTACCGTCAAACAAAGCAGAACAAGATGCATAAAGGATAAACATCACATGCAAACAATATAAGTGATATGATATGGCCATCATCATCTTGTGCTTGTGATCTCCATCTCCGAAGCACTGTCATGATCACCATCGTCACCGGCGCGACACCTTGATCTCCATCGTAGCATTGTTGTCGTCTCGCCAACTATTGCTTCTACGACTATCGCTACCGCTTAGTGATAAAGTAAAACAATTACAGGGCGATTGCATTGCATACAATAAAGCGACAACCATATGGCTCCTGCCAGTTGCCGATAACTCCGTTACAAAACATGATCATATCATACAATAAATATAGCATCATGTCTTGACCATATCACATCACAACATGCCATGCAAAAACAAGTTAGACGTCCTCTACTTTGTTGTTGCAAGTTTTACGTGGCTGCTATGGGCTGAGCAAGAACCGTTCTTACCTACGCATCAAAACCACAATGATAGTTCGTCAAGTTAGTGCTGTTTTAACCTTCTCAAGGACCGAGCGTAGCCACACTCGGTTCAACTAAAGTTGGAGAAACTGACACCCACCAGCCACCTGTGTGCAAAGCACGTCGGTAGAATCAGTCTCGCGTAAGCGTACGCATAATGTCGGTCCGGGCCGCTTCATCCAACAATACCGCCGAACCAAAGTATGACATGCTGGTAAGCAGTATGACTTGTATCGCCCACAACTCACTTGTGTTCTACTCATGCATATAACATCTACACATAAAACCAGGCTCGGATGCCACTGTTGGGGAACGTAGTAATTTCAAAAGTTTCCTACGCACACACAAGATCATGGTGATGCTGTGACGCCCCGAGACCGATGCACCAGGTGTCTTCCAGTTATTCGCCGTCGTTGCCATGTCATTCGCTTGCGTGTTGCATCCTGTCATGTCATCATGTGCATTGCATCATCATGTTTTCAAAACTTGCATTCATCCCGGTCTCCTCGTTCTCTGTGTTATCCGTTCTGAGCCCAGACACACTTGCACGCGCCCGCGGCACGTCCGAAATAGTATTTTATAAGTGGTCGAAAAATGTTCTCGGAATGGGTTGAAAGTTGGCATGCGGTGTTGTTTTGTTGTAGGTAGGCCGCCTGCCAAGTTTCATCGCATTCGGAGTCCGTTTGACGCCCCAACGGATAACTATAGCGGCAGTATAGCCGGTTTAACGTCGGACATTTTCGGTCTCCGAAAACAGTCGCCGGGCCTCTCTCTCTTCTCTTCTCTCACCTCGAGACCGTCTACACAGTCCACTGCCTACCGCCAAGCCCAACCTAACCTCTCTCGTCAGCCCGCGGCCCTCCCCGCGCGTGCGCGTCCGAAACTGTCCCGAACCCGACCTGGATAGTCGTCACCGTTGGGTTTGGATCATCCCCAAACATCTACAAAACATCTCCGTTTTGTTAATTGGACTTCCTAACATATATTTTCTCGACCATCCGATTACGATCGGAGGGACGAGGTAGCCCCTACCCAAAAGTCCATATGCTATATATATCAGTCAAACCCTAGTTTTTGAGGCTTGTCACATCCATCCTTCCCTTCCGCCGCCACCCGACCTACTCCCCCTTCCTCCGCCACTCGACCTACTCCCCCCTTCCTCGGGATCTCCCTCGATCCAAATCAGCAGCCACCACTTTCCCCTCCTCGATTTGGGTACCGAACCAACCAGCCACTCCTCTCGATCCACCTACCACAACGCCTGCCTCCCTCGTTTTCCCAATCCAATCACCAACACCCGATCCCCCCTGCCCGGACTCCTCTTCGCGCCTGCAGCTCCTCGCCAGAGCAGGCAACCGGACTGCAGCCGTCGGCCACCTACTGCATCGCCAGGCCAGCCTCTTGTCTCCTCCTTCCCCTTCTGTTCCCTCCTTCCTCTCTCCTTCCTGTAACTCTCTCCACCTCCCTCTGTTTTCTCTCACATGGAGAACAAGGCGCGTCGACATCCATGGATTTCGCATCGGAGCTCCATCCGCGCCGGATCCCCCTCTTCGACCTCCGTGCCTCCCTGTGCTCGTCAGGACCGCAGCTCGCAGCCATGCAGCCCTGCATCGGCGCCCATCATCGCTTCCCACATCGATCCGCCGTGAGCAGCAGCAGCCGCTGCACCCTCTCACCGGCGAGCCCCGCAGATGAGCCGCCGCCTTCCTCCACGCCTCCTCGTCGGCCTCCTCCACCTTCCTCCTGCGCTCCACTCTGACCGCGCGCCCGCGCTCGAACACAAGGACCCACTGCCTCGCCGCTTTTCCCTTCCCTGCCTCTGCGCACGTCCGCATGCCCGAGCTGAGTCGAGCTCGGACTTGAGCGCCTTGCTGCTCCTAGACTTCCAGCGCCCTTGGATCAACACTGCTGCTCCTTCCCGCACGCCCACCGCCGCATACGGAGTCATGCCGTGCCGTCATTGCTCGCCGGCGACGATGCCATCTCCTCTGTTTCCGTAGAAGAAGCCAAGCCAGGGCCCCTAACTGTTTAAGAGTAGCTCGGCCGCACCTTTATCCAAATCCCCTGATCCTAGCCTAGTGGCTGAAACCTCTCCCACTTACCTTGCAGACCCAGGTTCGAATCCTTGTCGGGCCACTTGTGAAGTGCCCAATTTTTACCGTTTTGGTCTCTATGATAGTGGGACCCCACTCGTCATTCTCTCTGTCCAAACACCCCTCTCCACACCCACACTCCTGCCACCTCAGCACCCCGGGCACCCCTTGTCATTAACAGTGGCTGGCTCAGCCCGCGTTTTATTTTTCTTCTGCTTAATTTCAGAAATGCCATCATTTTGATTTGTGCATAACTAAATATCCATGCATCCAAATAGATCATGTCATATATGTAAAATGCTTAGATTTGCATCTAGATTCATAATTTCCAACTTTCAATCATGTTTAAAATGTTTAAAATGATGTTTGTGTGTATTTTCCATAATGCCATGCTAAAGTGCTTTATTTCATAACTAAATAACCGTAGCTCCAAACCTAACAAACTTTATATGTAAATGGGGTAGAAAAATGTCTAGTTTAACATGGTGGCATCACTTTGCATGTTTAACAACCCTAAAATTGTGTTTAGGGCAGAACAGTACCAAATCCATTAATATGCACATGAGGGTTTTCCGGACTTATTGCTTGTTGTTCCGGCCTCATTTAAACTTGCCTAGATAGGTAGTTTTACTTTGCTCCAACCCTTGCCATGTTTAAGAACATTTAATATTATTGGGTACACAAACGAGATTGAACTAAATAATCAAATGTGGTGTCCGGCAATATGCAACCCGTTGCATATTGAGCTCCACTTAATTTGTAGTTTTGGTTGTTGCACTTTGCCATGTCATGCATATTTAAACCGGACATGCATCATACTTGGTTGTGCATCATGCCATGTTTATGTGATGGTTGTTTACCATGTTGTTTGCTTCTTTTTGGTGTTGCTTCTTCGGGTTGGTTACGATAACGTTGCATTTGTGAGGATTCGTTCGACTTCGTCCGTTTGTCTTCTTCATGGACTCGTTCTTCTTCCTTGCGGGATCTCAGGCAAGATGACCATACCCTCGAAATCACTTCTATCTTCGCTTGCTAGTTGTTCGCTCTATTGCTATGCCGCGATACCTACCACTTGCTATATCATGCCTCCCATATTGCCATGTCAAGCCTCTAACCCACCTTTCCTAGCAAACCGTTGTTTGGCTATGTTACCGCTTTGCTCAGCCCGTCTTATAGCGTTGCTAGTTGCAGGTGAAGATTAAGTTTGTTCCTTGTTGGAACATGGATATGTTGGGATATCACAATATCTCTTATTTAATTAATGCATCTATATACTTGGTAAAGGGTGGAAGGCTCGGCCTTATGCCTGGTGTTTTGTTCCACTCTTGTCGCCCTAGTTTCCGTCATACCGGTGTTATGTTCCTTGATTTTGCGTTCCTAACACGGTTGGGTGTTATGGGAACCCTTGACAGTTCACTTTGAATAAAACTCCTCCAGCAAGGCCCAACCTTGGTTTTACATTTGGCTAACAACCTATTACCCTTCCCTTGGGTCGGCCAACCCAATGGTCATCTTTATTTTAACCCCCCGGGCCAGTGCTTCTCTAAGTGTCACTACAAAAAAAGACACATCCGTGACATTTTGGGCCGAACGAAATTTTTTCCTGTCATACATATGACACTTCTATGACAATAATTGTGACAAAACCCGGTATCATCATAGATGTGATGGGCTCCTACTTCTATGACAAAAAATCATGACAGAAAATGGGCTTTTCGTCCTGGGCGGGCCAGAGACGTAGTTGCATGACATTCTTTGGGCCGTCCATGACGGAAAAAACCGTGGTAGAAGCGAGGGGGGGGGGAAATTTCGGGGAGTTCCCGGTTACGGTGGGAGGTCGGGGGCCGAGCGATGCGCGTTTCTCTCATACACGTACGCGCGTGTGTGCGAGGCGTTGGCTCTAACTGAACCCGAGCGAGGCGTTGGGCTCTAACTAAACCCGAGCGATTGCACTGCAGGCTACGCGTTACTGAACCCGAGCGATCGATCGATGGCTGTTAACTGAACCCGATCAAGCGATTCCTTGGCTACTGCTGCTAACTGAAGCCGATCGATGGGATGAACAGTGAGCGTTGCGGGGGGAGGGGGGGTGGATGAACAGTGAGCGGTGGCGTTGCCTCTGGATGAACAGGACCCCCTGGTGTGGTGGAGGGCTGGATGAACAATAGACGGTGAAGGGGTGCCCGTGGAGGGGTGGATGAACAGGACCCCGTGGTGTGGAGGGCAGGATGAACAGTAGATGGTGGAGGGGTGCCCGTGGAGGGGTGGTTGAACATGACCCCGTGGTGTGAAGGGCTGGATGAATAGTAGACGGTGGAGGGGTGGTTGAACAGTAGCCGGTAGAGTAGCGCGCGGTGGAGGCTGGATGAACAGGAGCCCGTGGAGGCCGGAGGAGGTCGACAGTGGATGAACAGTAGCTCATGGAGGCTAGAGGGGGTCAACGGTGGAGATGAACAGTATCCCGTGGAGTCCCGTTTTGCGGTACGCCACACCCCTCCCGATGAACAGGACCCCCGTTTTGACCGTAGCGCTCCAACACAAGTCCGTTTCCTCCGTGTTGTGGTGCGCCACACCCCTCCTGATCAACAGGACACCCGTTTCGACCGTAGGAGGTCCGTTTCCTCCGTTTTGGGGTACGCCACACCCCTCCCGATCAACAGGACCCCCGTTTCGACCGTAGGAGGTCCGTTTCCTCCGTTGTGCGGTACGCCAGGCCTCGTTTCCATCGCCTCTTCCGTCCAAGCCCTCCCGATGAACACGACCACGCATTCCGTTGCCTCCCCATGAACACGACGACGACGCTGTTTCTCTGTTCCGACCCAACCATGTACACGAGCCCTCGCCGTACGTATGCGCGAGTAGGCGTTCGAGACCCCGCCCGTATGTACACATACGTGGCCGTATTTTCTTTCTTGCACCCTGGCCACCTCTACTACAACACGTGCGCGCCTCTACATCCACCAGTATATATGTACATACACGTTCATGACCAGAATGACAACGCCACATACGCTTCGACCAGGTGGGTCCCGACTGTCAGGCACTTCCTTGCCTGCGAAGATGTAGTTGGTGGGTCCCAACAGTCAGGGGGTGAATCGTTTTTTTGCTCGGACGCACTTCCTTGCGTGCGAAGATGTAGCTGGTGGGTCCCAGCAGTCAGGGGGGCGAATCGTTTTTTTGCCCGGACCCACTTCCTTGCGTGCGAAGGTGTAGCTGGTGGGTCCTAGCAGTCAGGGGGAAACATTTTTTTCACGAAATACGGTGGCTCGTCCGGCGGGTCCCTGCCGTCAGGTGGAGGAATCATTATTTTCCGCGTAATAAGGAGGCACTTCCTTGCTGCCGCCGTGGACCCAGCTGTCAGCCTCTCCACGTACAGTCCACGTCCGATGGAAGTCGTTCCTTGACCATGTTGACCACGCCACGCCGAGAGCACCAAGGCAGTGGACGACGGCGAGGCCTAGGAAGGGGACGACACGGAGGCAGGGAAGACTCGGTAGTTGTTTCCCACGTGGAGGGGAGTACGACTGTACGAGGGTTTACTGATTCATCTGCCATCGCCAGAGAATAACATCAGGTGTGGGTGAGTAGAGGGATGGCTAGGCCAGCGATGGGAGTACGGTCGGGCGGTGAGGCCTGCACGGCAGCACAGCCGGCTACGAGGAGGAGGGAGCAGGCAGTCCCGCCGGCGCTTGTTTGAGCGGCTGGAGCAGGAAGAGCAGAGATTGAAGAAGCACGACGACTGTTGGATGGACATCCAACAGTCAGTGCTTGTGCGTCAACCTTTTTTTAGGAAAGCCTCAAATCTGTGGAAAATAACATACAACCCATCTGCCATTATTTCTAATAATTTACAGCCCATTTGCTAATTCTTAAGGTGTTTTTGCAGCCCATATTCTTTTTGTTAGCATTGCAGCCCATATTGTGGCAATGGTTAAAAAATTATACGAATTTTTGCATATTTCGGTGCGGTCCGAACTGTTTTTAATCCTGAAATTTCAACTCACATTCAAACTGATTTTAAAAATAAATGTATATCAATATAAAATCCAACAAATTCTCCACGCATAAAAATTAATGTAATTTAAAATCTTGAAATGAAAAAAAAGATATTTGAAACTAATGCTGGTTTGATGTGTTTTAAAAATGTACAACCCATTTCTCATTACTGATGGGCCATTTTCTCGGCCAGCCGAATGAAAGCTCTCCTCGTCTTGAAAGATTTGCAGCCCAACAGGCCGGACAAAGTGACTTACTTGGCAAATCACAAAAAACTGGGCTGTGGCCGTGGACCCAACTATCAGCCTCTCCACGTACAGTACTCTTCCGATGGAAGTCGTTCCTTGACCACGTTGACCACGCCGCGTGGAGAGCACCACGGCGGTGGACGACGGTGAGGCCTACAAAGGGGACGACATGGCAGTGGAAGCCCGCACAGAGAGGACTACGAGGGTTCACTGGTTCGACTGCGGTATGAGGCTGCCGTCGCTGCAAGGCCTGGCCAGCGGTGGGAATAGTAGGGGGTGGTGAGGCCTTTGCGGCAGCACAGCCGGCCAGGGGAGGCAGGAGCATGCGGCACGACCAGCGCTGCTTTGGGCGGCTGGAGCAAGAAGACCAGAGGTTGAAGAAGCACTACGGCCGTTGGATGGACATCATACGGTCACTGGAGCTAGAATCGTTCATATTGACTAAGTTGACAAAGCCCTTCGTCCCCGTCAACTTAGTAGGCCCACAAGTCAGCCTCCCAGCAAGGTGGGTCCTAGCTAGCCGGGGGAGTATTCATTTTTTTGTGCGTAATAAGGAGGCACTTCCGGTGGGTCTGAGCTGACAGCGGGGGGAACGTTTTTTTTGCAAAATACGGTGGCCCGTCCGGTGGGTCCCAGCAGTCAGGGGGAAACGATTTTTTTTCACAAAATACCGGTGGCCCGTCCGGTGGGTCCCTGCTGTCAGGTGGAGGAATAATTATTTTCCGCGTAATAAGGAGGCACTTCCTTGCGGCTGCCGTGGACCTAGCTGTCAGCCTCTGCACGTACAGTACTCTTCCGATGGAAGTCGGTCGTTGACCACGTTGACCACGCCGTGTCGAGAGCACTAGGGCGGTGGACGACGGCGAGGACCAGGAAGGGGATGACTCGGAGCCGGGGAAGATGCAGCAGTGGATGCCCACGCGAAGAGGAGTACGAGGGTTCACTGGTTCGATTGCGGTGTGAGGCTGCTGTCACCGCAGATTAATATGGGGTGTGGGTGAGTAGAGGGATGGCCTGGCCAGCGGTGGGAGTAGTAGGAGGCAGTGAGGCCTGCGCGGCATCACAGCCGGCCACGGGAGGCAGGAGCACGCGGCACGACCGACGCTGGTTTGGGCGGCTGGAGCAAGAAGACCAGAGGTTGAAGAAGCACTACGGCCGTTGGATGAACATCATACGGTAACATGAGCTAGAATCGTTCATATTGACTAAGTTGACAAAGCCCTCCGTCCCCGTCAACTTGGTAGGCCCACAAGTCAGCCTCCCACTATGCTGGGTTCCAGCTGGCAGGGGGAATATTCATTTTTTGTGCGTAATAAGGAGACACTTCCTTGCATGCAAAGATAGCTGGTGGGTCCGACATGTCAGCAGGGGGCACTTTATTTCGCGAAATACAGAGGCCCTTCCGGTGGGTCCCAGATGTCAGGTGGAGGAATCATTATTTTGCGCGTAATAAGGAGGCATTTCCTTGTGTGCGGCCATGGACCCAGCTGTCAGCCTCTCCACGCATAGTCTACTTGCGGTGGTGTCGTTCGTTGATCACGTTGACCACGCCGCACCGAGCGCATCCAAGGTGGGGGACGACGGCGAGGCCCCGGACAGCAACGAGCCGGAGATGGGAAGACGCGGGAGTAGAGTCGCAGACAGAGAGGTGTACGAGGGTTAACTGGTTCTAGTGCGGTGTGGTTCGGCAGTCGGTGGAGAAGAACAGGAGGTGTGGAGGGGTGGAGGGATGGCCTGGCCAACGGTGGAGTAGCGCTTCATAGCGAAGCGTGCTAAGCAGAGCTGCTAGCAGTAGGAGGCGGGAGGTGGTCCCGGCGGCGCTAGAGGAAGAAGACGAGCGATTGAAAATGGATGCCTGTCGTTGGATGTAAATCCAACGGCTAACATGTCAGAACCATTTGTTGACTAAATTGACAATGATTTGCATTGGCTTCGACCTATTGGCCCACATTTCAGCCTCCAAAAATATGGCACGTATTCAACCCATTTTTTCAGAATTTATAGTATTTTTTTGCACGGTAGAATTTACAGTTAATTTGATCTTTTTTTTGAATTACAGCCATTAACTGGGCTGGGTGAACAAATAATGTAGCGTCCATGTGGCCCGTTTATTTTATTTCCTAAAAAATTACAGGCCATTTGCACTTTCTCGAAATACACGATTTTGCTGGGCTGATTCTAATTATAATGTTGGGTTGGGCCAGCAATGTTATCAAAAAATAAAAAGGGGCTGAGCATTTTGTTATAAATATATTTAAATAATAATTGATATTATTACATTCGTCCTTAAATCTTACCAAGCTTTTGTACACAATCACTAGGATTTTCGTGCCAAAACAATCCAGGATTTTATTTGTTAAGAAATTATTTTTATAAGTTAATAAGATGTGGGATATTGTTTTCTTACATATGCAAGTATCTGTTAAATATATGATGACAATAAAAATAATATATAATAACATATGAAATATTTTTTTTAGAAAAACAGGGACCATCTCCCCGGTTCCATTGTTGAGAACGAAACCACAACATATTCTGATACAGCAGCTCAAAGAGCAGTTCGAAAGCAAAGGTAGAAAAGCTACAAACTAGGGGGTGGATGAACAAGTTCTCTGAATAACACAAATCACCCGAGTGGTGCCAAAGGCAGAGCGGATAGAGCACTCAAATGACACAAGGAGGGTCCAGCGAAGCCTTCATGGTCTTCAGCTGAGGGGCCGTGTCAGCCTGCGGCGACCAGTAAGCTAGCGGAGAGACCATGCTGGAAGGCGTAGCATGGTGGATGTCCCTCTTTTTCTGCGCCAGGTGCCCATCATCTTCATCAGAGATCTTGAGACGAGCCCACGGGTCCAGCCCCAGAGCAGGTCGAGCCTTGTTCAGCCACAAGTGATCGCCAACGGTTTCTGGAGGGATCTTGTTAGGGTTTCCACGAAGCTCATCAACTTGTCCTTATCCGATCCGGAGGAGAGAATCGCCCAGTTCCTCACCATGTTCCTGATCAACCTCAAGACCTGCGGAATGGAAATCCAGGAGGTGTTACTGAAAATCATAGCATTTATATATTTCCAGAGGCACCAAAGGACAACTGAGCTAACAGTGTTTAAAACTGAGCACTTTTTGGTAGCAATCCAGAATCTGGCGATAGATTTGAAGGATGAGCCAATCTGACTAGAGAAATATTCCTCAATGTGGGCCCAGAGATGTTTAGCAACTATACATTCAAAAAATAGGTGAGAACAAGACTCTTGTTCCAAGCAGTAAACACAATCAAGGGGTTTGATGATGTGTCTCTTCCTAAGATTATCCCTAGTCATCAATTTGTTTTTGGAGAGAAGGCAGAGAAATACATGAATTTTAGGGGGAACTCTCAATTTCCAGACAGCAGGGATAAACACGGGTTGAACCCCTCTAAAGTTGATAACATGATAAAGGGAGCTGGAGGAATACTTCCCCTTATTGTCCAGCTGCCAAATCAGGGCATCCGGCTCGACAGTAAAAGTAATGCTTTTGTTAAAGAGAGTTTTAGGCATTGACCGTCCCAAACTTCATTGACACTTTTGTTAAGCTCATTGTGGACAGAGTAAATAGACCAAAATTAGACTGCTAGGGGGGATGTGCCAAACCAACTATCTTCCCAGAACCTGGTTCTGCTCCCATCCCCTATGTTCCATCTATAGCCAAATTTCACAGCATGCATAATAGATTTTAATCCTTTCCAGAATCTAGAGGTCTTAGGGTTGGAGGAAGGGACAAAAATATTAGGTTTATTTCCTAGGTACTTATGGGCAATAAGAAGCTTCCAGGGTTTCAGGTCTTCCTCATAGAATCTTTTAATCCAAGACCCTAGAAGACAGATGTTAATTTCTTGGAGGTTAGGTATGCCTAGGCCTCCAAAATCTTTTTTCATAGAGACTAGGGCCCAATTAGCAAGGTGTGGCTTCCTATTTCCCTCAAAATCATTCCACAAGCAATGAGACATCTGAGAATTGATGAGGTTCACTGCCCATTTAGGAAACTTGAAGAAGGAGAGGAGATACACTGGAATGCTAGCCAAACAAGCTTGTATGAGGATCAATCTACCTCTATAAGAGAGAAGTTTGCTCCTCCACCCAGCAATCCTTTTAATGATTTTATCCAGAAGGGGTTGGATATCCTCTCTCCTCAGTTTATCATAGTGGAGAGGGATACCTAGGTACTTAATGGGGAAGTTACGTTTATTACAGACTAGAATAGAGAGGAAGTCAGCTAACTCCTGATCATCCATGTTGATAGGGATGAGTTCACTTTTAGAGTAGTTGATTCTCATGCCTGAGACTTGTTCAAACCAGGTTAGAACAGTTTTTAGATTGCTAGCATGTGTGGAGTCACTGTCTAAGAAAAGGATGGTATCATCTGCATATTGAAGGCAGATGATGCCACCAGGGCAGACCTCAGGACAGAGCCCTGCAATCAGACTATGATCAGCACCTTTGCTCATCATTTTAGTAAGAACGTCCACTACTAAATTAAACAAAAGCGGGGAGATGGGGTCACCTTGCCTAAGGCCTTTACCAGCAAGGAAAAAAATCACTTTCACAATTATTTAACTTGACCCCAATAGACCCCCCATGAGTAAGTTGCTGGATCCAACTCTCTTCTATGAAAGGCTTGGAAAAGATCTAAGAGATCATTTTTCACCAAGTCCCAAAAATGCTGGTAAAACAAGAAGGGAATCACATCAAGACCATGAGCCCCATCAGGATAAGAGCTAAAAATGGCTTCCTTCACCTCTGTCTCTGAAAAAGGGGCTTCTAGCAGCTCATTTTCAGCAGGAGAGACTTTTTGAGAAGCAGAGAAAAAATTGTTTTGTAGAGAGAACCCAGAAGGGTTTTCTTTCTTAAACATGTCTTTGTAGAAGTCACTAGCCACTTTCAGCATCTCATCTACCTCAGTAACAGGGCCATTAGGGCCATCAAGGGAGTGAATGAGGGTTTTCCTCCTCCTCTGGTTAGCTAATGCATGGAAGTAAGCAGTATTTCTATCACTTCCAACATATCTAGCAGAACTGTGGGTTTTCCTTCTGACAGAGCAATTCTCAACTTTATGGGTAACCATTTTGCAGATAAAACAACTCTTGGGCTTGACACATTTATCCAAATGATGCCCTGGTTCCCCACAGTTGTAGCAGATCACCTTAGAGTATGCCATAAGGCCCGAAGCAGGGGCAGGAGCAGTTTTCTGGATGTCCTATCTCTTCTTTTGCTGATTCTTGCCTTGAGATTTCCCACTGATCTGAGAGTCAGAACCATCAGCAGATTGATCTTGGGCAATTACAGGAGCCTGCCCAGATTGTGCCCACATTTGGGGCGGAGGTGGGCCATACCACTGCCCAACCGGCGCTCCCCCCATTGTGATAGGGGAAATTCATCGGAGTTCCTGGTTCCTGCTCATCCTCCAGCCAGATGTTGTCTCTCAGGAAGCAGAAATAACCACCAGACAGCTCAATTGAAGCAGATTGCAAGCCTAATTTCAATCTTCTACAGGTTTGGGGGAGAGGTAAGGTAGGGGATCCACCTGCTCCGGCTTCGGTGGCGTGCTGGTGGGCAGGAGTCCAGTCAAGCATTCCCATCTCGCAGCACGGCGTGGATCTCCTGAATTCACTTCCCCTTTCGGCCATCGAACGAACGCAATCGGCGACTCACTGGGGTGGGGCATCCTGTGCTTCTCCGAGAAATCTCCTTCGAAGTAGATCCGCAGGGCTAGATTCAGCAGCTCCCAATCCACATGATCCTTGCACATCCGAGCATACCTGCGCGAGTGAGAGAACGGATTCGGTCCCTCCTCGGCTTCCTCCCTCGCAGCTTCCTCCTCTGCTTCCCTCCATTCGCGCGTGCACTGGGTCCAGGAGAGAGCGTCATTGCGGATCCGCATCGCCCGCTCCCTCCATCTCCTCCCTCGAGTCTCCCGCAGCACCGCCGGCGCGACGAAGTCGAGCCGCTGGAGCATCCGCGGGAAGGCTTTGTAGACATGTGGGAGATGCATCTTGTACATCTGCCTGTCTTCCAGCCATTCCCCCGTGGATATGGCCGGCGACTCCTTGGGGCACGCGAGCGGACTTGCTGAGGGGGGCAGGCGCGCCCGGAGTCAGGAGGCGGGGGGTGGTGGCGAGATCTATTTTCCAATTACTCCCTCCTTTTCGGTTTATAGGGATCAATTCAAAAATCTCACCAACCAAGGTAGATGATGAATGGTGGATACTTTTTGTAGTTTGCAAAAGCACCTAATTAATGCACTTGTTTTCCTCAAAAAATTATGTTTATCAATGCATAAATTGCAATGCATGCATTGGTCGATTTTCTCTTAATACTTGCATGCAATGATTTAATGCACCTTGGAATCTGAACATGTGATGGAAAACAACCAAATTGAGCCTTATAAAATTGAAAAACTAAAATTTTGAGATAAGCCCTATAAACCGAAAAGGAGGGAGTATATGAACTAAACAGTCAACATATAAAATAATTTAAATATATATAATATAGTTAGAAGGGAAACATAAGCTGGACCTGGTGTTCCTATTCTTATATAGAAAAATAGAACATACCTCTGTGTTTTCTTCAAAAAAAACATAAATTGGGATGCCAAAAATAAAACCTCGGATGGGAGGTCCATAGGCCGGTCGATACATGACGGCCCTAAGAAAATACAAACAGGCCTATGGACCTCCCATCCGAGGTCGTGGGCTGCGCATGTTAAAAATGAAAGCCTAGACGGGGCAGCCCAAAACCACGTCCAACACTTGCCAAAACTTCGTCCCTCGTTTTCTCTGTGTTTCGCACACTCGACATTGTGTGGGCATTTTGACTGTGCATCATATGAAGATTTTCTATGCATGAATGTTGATCAGCATGATGTTAACTGGCTGGTAGTTCAATTTTCGACCATGAATAAAACTTCCAGCATGATGTTAATCCTGTTTGAAAAGGCCGTGATATAAATGCTCTGCCTCTGAAAGTTGCAGTTTCTTATCTGAAACTGAACTTGCAGTTTCTAATCTGAAACTGAAACTTGCAGTTTCTTCTCTGAGAATCACATTGTCTGCACTTTTATACTCCTATGAAACTACATTTTTTAAGTGCTAAAATTAGATCTCTAGAATTCATAAAATACTTCATATGCTCAATACTGCAAATCTGAAATTCAAAAGACATTCATATCTGAAAGTACTCTCAAAATACGCAACACAAAACACAATTCACAACCTGCAAATACTGACAACCCTAAGCTCCTCCTGACCATTCACAACCTGCCCGACTATTGGGTTGGGGGGGTGAGCCCCCTCCTATTCCTCGGCGGCAGACAACCGCCCCGTGAGACGATGTGAACGGCGAGGGAGACGATGGCGGGGAAGCGTCGTCGGGCCAACTGCTTTTCTCCTCTTGGAGTTGGGTTCGGTCGATGAAGACTCCACCGGCTCGCTCTGGCAGGACACCCTCACAAACGACACCCTGTAGATGCTCGATCCTTCAATCTCTGGTGGATGCTCCATATGGGACCGATACTCCCACCATCGCTCCCTCACGATCGGATTCGGTGAATCTGTTTGCTCCATGGCCCAGAGGAGCAGCTCTATGTACTCCGGCGCGACTCCCTTCGGGAGTATCGCCACCTTTTCGCTCTGTTGCAGATATTTGGCCATGGATGTCGCCGTCGTCGCTAGTTGGTCCTTGTTGTCAAATCAAGACTGTATCTCCAACATCCTAGCTAGCTTCATAGGGTCGTCGTCTGCGATCCTCACGTATCGGTTGTACTCCTCCATCGATCTACTTCTCCACAGCACCTTCACTCGCCGGCGGTGGTTTTTTGAATGGAAGAGGAGAGGAGCAGCGCTGGTTTTGGATTAGAACGGGAGAGGAGCGACGCTGGTTTTGGACTGGAACAGGAGAGGAGGGGCGGTGGTTTTGAAATGGAAGAGGAGAGGAGCGGCGCTGCATTTAGATTGGGAGACTAGTTAATGTGGGGTCCCTTTCTTAATTGAAGGGTAAATTGATTTTTATTTTGATCCAGTCAGAGCGCGCCGGCCCTCTCGTCCAATTCTAAATCGCTGCCGCACGCTCCTCTCCCTCTTCTCCATTGCAAAACCACCTCCTCTCCTCTCCATCATCTCCATTCCAAAACCACCATCTCGCCTCTCCCTCTTCTCTATTGCAATACCACCGTGTCTCCTCCGTTTTCTAGACGCTTTGCTCCATGGCGCGGGTGCAATCTATGGATACAAAATTAGTATATTGTATACTATTTAAAAGTCGAGGGCGGGGCTTTTCCTGCGCGATAGGCGGCGGGGCAGTTCCACCTAGTCGGTTCGACAGAGACGCGAGAAGACGAGGGAGTAGGCTGCTGCAAATGTAGGGCTGTGTGATTTGACAACGAGTTACTGCTGGATAGGTGGGGCCCAGTGATTTGACTTGCCATTATCATTTTAACTGCGACGCTACGACCGGCATGAGTCTCCCAGATTCCTGACCACCTCCATACAGGTGCCTCTCCCAATGCTCCACCATGTAGTAGAGGTTGGCTCTTGCATGAGAGCCCACTTCTCCACTTTTTCCTTGCCTCTCTTTCCTCCACATATGCAAAAATGCCATGTAAAGCGCACTATTGTACTTACTTTTACTTGCTCCTACAGGTGCTTAAGCTTGCCACATATGCATAAAGTCTAATGTGGCAAGTTAATCAAGAAGAGAGAGACTAGTTTGGTGACCCAAGGAAGAAACGGTGCTAAGCGCGTGTACCTAGGTGAAAAGACAATTTTGAGTCTATAGCTAATTAAATGAAGCAAACTTAGCAACACCATTTCATTGGAAGATGTCACTCCTTGGCAAATGCAATAAATACACGCGCTTACTAGCACCGTTTCTTCCTTGAGTACGAAGAAAGAGATAGAGAGGAGTAACAAAAAAATACACTTATAGCCAACCTTGTTGTAGTATGAGTGACTAAGTGATGACTATGTATGACATGCCAACATCAGATAGCCTAACGCACCATGTTAAATCTCCAAGGGCGCGACCGCGCGAGCGATGCAACGGTCGTGGTAGACGCGACCATGATACGGGCTGCTGGCAGCCCTTGGATCTGAGATCAAACGGTCGCATGCTAAGTTGCTGAAAATTTGCAGAATAACCCTCCAGGATAGGATATTCACCCATAGGTCTGGAATCACGCCATGCAACCGTTCGATCTCAGATCCAAGGGCTCTCGGAAGCCCGTATCATGGGAGAATGGAAAGCCACTACCCTGCCGTTCGCACGCTGGCAGTTCGCTCCTACTCGTCCCCGCACGTCCTTCAATACTACGGCGGTTCGCTCCTAGTCGCCCCGTCCATTCACATCACGGCAGTTCCACTAATCCTAACCCTCCTCCCAAATCCATGGCGTCCCAAATCTCCATGATCGGCGGTGAGTACAAGGTTAGAACCATCACCGGCGATGAGTTTGACGTCATCTACACCCGTTCTTCCACGACGGTGAAAGGATGCCTTTCTTGCTTCAGACGCATGTTCGAAAACTCAGATGATGAGTGGGTCGCTGGGCTAGATGTTGAGTACACCACAGTCCTGGGACGAGAGAAGGATCTAAAGGACGAAGAGAGGAAGAAGCCCGCCGTGATCCAGGTTTGCGTGCATGACTTATGCTTGGTCTACCACATATGCCATGCCGACGTTGAGTGCCAGGATTTTAAGGACTTCCTCAGGAGTAACCTAGTCAAATTCGTTATTGTAGACTTTGGTAATGACAAATAAATCCTGGGTCGGATAGGCCTCGTTGTAGGCAACCCCTTCGACCTCCAGAAGAATCGGCTGGTGCCCTCTCATCAGCCTTCAATGCTGACCCTGGCAGGAGCCATGGTTCATCCTTCGTACGATAAACTGGTGAAACCTCCATACACATTTCATCGTCATGCATGGCAGCGGAATGTACTAGATATAGACCACATCCAGTACGCTACAATGGATGGCTACCTTTGCTTCAATATCTACAAGGGTTGGATGAAGAGCAACAGCCAAGTGTGCGGTTCAAGCAAAGAAGTATCAGCCAAGAGGAAGAGGGACAAGGACGAAGTCGAGGACGTGGACGAGGACTCCGAGTAAGGTGGCAGTGTCATTGCTCATGGTGGTTCTAATGCAGTGTCTACCGGAACAGTTGCAAAGTTTAATTTCAGGTGTGCTTAATTTAATTTGAGGGGTGTGTTGTGCTGAGCCCCCAGCAGAACTGTGTTATGTTCCTTCTCGTTCCTCGTACTCTTCAGTACGTACATACTAGTATTTCTTACATTTCATCTTTTAGTTGGTATAGTACTACCGCTCCTTTCTTCACATTATATACGTACAATATATATGTCCAACATCATATAGCCAGCAGTTTAGTTGTCAAAGAATTTCAAGATGCTTAGTTTTGTCAAAGAATTCCAGGATGCTTAGAGGGTGCTTGGATCCAAGGGACTTATTTTAGTCTGACTAAAAATAGTCTCTTTAAGAGGCTAAAGTTCCAAGCACCCCTGACTAAAGAGGGGCTAAAACTAGTCTTGAGACTAATTTTTTTAGTCAGGGGTACCCCTACTAAAATGTGGATTAGTCCTCTCTCTACTCATTTAACTCCTCTCCTTTAACATAGGCGAGTTCTGGATTGGAGGGTTTGGAGGATAATAAATGCTCATTAACTTGATTTTAGCCTTTTTAGTATCTGGATCCAAGCATGGGTGAGGCTAGCATGTTTTAGTCCCACTACTTTTAGTCATGGGACTAAAACGTATCCAAGCACCCTCTTAGTTTTATTTGAGGGGTGGGTTGTGCTGGACACCATTATTGTGACTAGCATTTTTAATAGTACTATATGCATAATTTGGCGACGAGCGCTCTCTATATGTACCACCTTTTTTTAATTTCAAGTTTTGCTCCATGGCGCAATCCATCAATACTACTGCTGTACAAAAGTATACATTTTTTAAAAGGCTAGAGGGCGGGGCAGTCTAGCTTGGTCGGTTTCACGAGAGGCGAGGGCCTTTGTGATTTGACGGCTCATTAGTGCTGGAAGGCGGGGCCTTGTGATTTGACTGCTCGTATAAATGCGCCGACGATTTGATCGAGGAGGAGCAAAGAACCGTGCGGTATACTCAAGTTTTCCACTGGAGTAGTACTGCGACAGAGGAGCACAAAACACGGCAACCCAGTGCCATATGGCGATAAAAAATGATCTAATTTGCTAGTCATCTCATTGTTAGCATTGTTCTATTCATTCCCTAAAAAACATTGTTCTATTCATGCCTCGCAGAGAACGTGACACGTGCGGCGAAACACCCGAAGCAAAAGATGAAACACAGGAGCAAAAGAAGAAGGAAGATTATCACCCGAAGCAAATGATTTGGAGTCGTAACTGCGTCTTCATCGCCTGCACGACCTCCATCTCCTTGCGCGTCTCCTCCGCCATCTTCATCATTGTGTCCATGACGTGACATTTCTCGACGCGAGCCTTCATCATCTGTTCCACGGCCATATTACGTACCTTGACAGCAGCCGGGTTCTCGATGCGGAGCTTCGCCAACTCTTCCTTCTGTTCCATGGCGAGGGCCTACAACATCTTCATCGATGAACTACTATTCTCATGCAGCTTCTTCCAGCCGGCGTTCTTCTCCTTCAACAGGTTGATCTCGTGGCAGAGCTTCGCATTGTCCTCCCGAAGTCGCAGGATTTCGCCGGTCGCCTTCTTCTCCGAGGCAATGCTCTTCTTCAGCAGCATCACCAAGCCGGCGGTCAACTCCCCCTGCTGATTGAGCTTAGCGGGCATGTTGTCGAGGCTCTCCTTCAGCAACTCCATCAAGCCTTGGATGAACTCCTTCTGCTTATTGAGCTGATCGGGCATGACGTCGAGGGATAACGACTCCAGCTCCGCCGGCTCGGCATGTTCGCCTCCGCGGCTAGGGCGCTCCTGGGAGCCATCGCCTGCCCATGAGAGATCTTTCGAGGTCTCTGTGTGGCGGTGAGCCCTCTTTTTTTTCCGCAGCCTTGGTTGCCGCTCCCTTGTTACAAGTAGTTCTCGACCTAGAGCTCCGCTCACCGGCCATGGCAACGACGGACGAAGAATAAGCACTTATGAGGAGGAAAGGTAGAGTGATTTTTGGTTTGGTAGTTCCCCTTTTTATAACCTAAGTACTAGCACTAGTACTAATACCTGCATAGTGGGAACACGTTCAGGTTTGGTACATACTACTAGTAGGTGTGAGCAGGCTTTCGAATGTGATGGGAACAAGGTAACGATTAATTGATGGTTTTGGTTTTGAGGCTCGAAATGGCTCCCGATGAGTTTAGCGGAACATAAATTTCAAGTACTACACTGCTCAAATGCGTAAATATTGAGTAGTGTGTTACTGTCAAAAATTGGCACAAAATTCGAAGGAGACCAATGGAAGTACTACTAGCAACCCACGATTTAACTACTCGCATGCGCGCAGTGGAGTAATAATGTCTTTCTTTCGCCCTCACGTCCACTCAATTTGCATGCGCTGTATTAATCGACCATCAATGAAATGAACGACTTTACACGCGTCAAATTATCACATGGGGTGGATCTTGGTACAAAATTGCATCCGCCCGTGTACCCGTGTGTGCGTGCGAGGAATGAGTGCGTGCATGACGTGCGTGCACATCTTCGCTTCGTGCATGTACCACCAGTATGGCTCAGGGAGGACGAGTACATTCTTCTGGAACCAGCAACACGTCACTGTGATCAATCCACGCAAGGAGGTCGCGACAACGCCTACACATGTGCCACATGGCTTCATGAACTGTAAGAGAGACACTGTGTAGCGTGCCATTGGTATTCTAGTTTACGTGTTTTGCACAAACTCGAAATACTAGTAAGGTACACGTGCATTGCACGCATCAGATTTTGCAACCAAATTATGAATAAATACCACACTATAGCATGTAAGCTCTGAGTCATATATGCCTGATGTAGCCCTTCGTTTAATTCTTATAGTTCATCTCATTCAAAATCAATTAGTTTTTATAAAAAATCTAAGAACGCGGGAATAGGAAAAACATGGAATTATAGTGGAATGTCGTCTTGAATCCTATAGGATTGTACGAGTGTTTGACTGTGCATAGAAAAAACGCAGAATTCTTTCAAAGAGATTTGAGTGGATGGGATGTTTCTTATGAAATCTAGTGCAAATGAATCATATGGAAAAATTCTTATGGTTTACAATCCTACGAATCAAACAACCAAGATAGGAAAAATTCCTAATGATTAGAATCCTCCAAAATTCCTTTGAGCATCCTTTGAATCAAAGAAGCCCTTAATGTATTTTAGGATTCATGGAATTGTGCGTTGTAAAGCATAAAGTAAAAACAAATAATGGCAATTCAACTAGAAAAAAAGTTTGGGCAGTTATGATACGGAAGAATCTAGAACAAAAGAGAACCACTGTTGTTTTGAGGTTTGTGCATTATGCTTAAGTTCAACCATGGAGTCTGCTAGATTGTACATGTGGCAAAATCCGGTGGGTGGGCTAGAAGATGGTGCGAGGGGCCGATTGGAGGGAGACTATGAAGGAATGCACAAGTGGAGATCGGTATTTAGAGAGAGGGGGCGAACACGTGCGTTAATGCGCGCAGTGGCGGAGCCATGCAAAATAAATGAGCTAGGGGGCCAAGCATTGCTAATCCTTTACGAGGAGGGTCAATTCATGAACTTAAACCATTTTTAGTAGCAATTGTCTAATGATCACATTCATATTAGCCTTGATATATAGTGATGTTAGGGGGGGAGGGGGGCAGGGCCCTTACTGCCCCTGTCTTCACCATTGTGCACGCGTCTGAGAGATGAAGAGGAAGGCATGGATGATGAGAGGGGGACGTTGGATACATAATTAATGTGGGTGTATTAGCTATATATGTTAATCCTATATAGAGAGATATAGATTGATCGATGTGGACGTGGGAAAGAGGGTGAGACCTCACTGGATATATCGATTGATCGATTTGTGTGGAAAACTATGAAAGACCTAGCTATATACACACATACATAGAGGAACATCGATCGTTGCGCATGCACGCGTGAGAGATAAAGAATGCCCGATATGATGGAGAGGGGGATGTGTGTTGGTGTGTGCCTTCATGGGAGACCGACCTGAAGAAAAAGATTGCATGCGTGCGATGGATAATGCCGACTGGTAGTGTATGTGCATGCATGCACGAGAGAAAGTTAGTGGTACAATTATAAAGAGAAGACTACTGTGTGGGTGTAAAAGAATAGATGAATAGGTGAGGTCACAATCAATGTAAAGTTGAATTCAAATATTTGAATAAGAGATCCTGATGTTTGAAACCCATGCATGCATGAATATAACGGAGATCTGCGCGGTGTGGTTTGGAAACGAGCATGTTGTAATGTATACACATTGAACAAGGTCAGACTGATTTGAATTTGAGATACCGATGGCACACATCATTTGGCCACGTCGCATCCATGCATGGACACACTATTCTAATTGGAGATGATGGGCGACTTTTGCATCACATATCTATATCTATACCCCTATATATATTATATTTTTTTATATTGTGTGCGGGTAACTTTAACTTTGAAAGATGGTCGTTGGATAAGGCGAATCCGATGGTCCAAAGATGGCAAATTTGAGCACTACTGGCCGTTGGATATCATCTAGATTCCACCAGATTTCGCCACATGTATAATCTAGAAGACTCCATGGTTGAACTTAAGCATAATGCACAAACATCAAAACACAAGCACTTCTTATTTGTTCTAGAATCTTCCGTATCAGAATTTCCCAAATGTTTTTGTCGGGTGGTAGGTGCGACATATGCCAATGGGTGGCTTATCATTCTGGGAGCCAGTAAGACGTCGCCGGTGCCTGGAAACGGGATGAGGCGAAGACATGCACCCCGGCGAATCTTACCCAGCTTCGGGGCTCTCCGTGGAGATAACACCCCTACTGCTGCTCTGCGGGGTCTTCGCATGATTACTAGATGGACAAGTAGCTACACAATGCTCCTTGAGGAGTTCGGTGGGAGGAGGAAGAAGGGCACTGCTAGCTTGCTTCTTCTCCTTGTGTGGTGTCTAGAACTAGCAGGGGGTCGAACCCTTTGCATGGGTGCCCCGGGGGGTTTATATAGGCCTACCCCCCGGGGGTACAATGGTAATCCGACTGGGCGTGGGGCCTAGCCGTCGATGACTACACTCGCCGGCTTCTGCGCCGGCTGCTGGGGCCCGCCGACTGGTGGGTCCCGCCGGCTGCCGGCCCCTTGGTCAATAGGCAGGCCCCATTGTCCAGGACCTGGTCGAGGCTGGTTACTGTTGCTCCATCTTGGTGACGTGGGCTTCGTCGTGGTAGGCGCGGCTACAGTGCCGCCGCCCGTCGGGCGATCGCTGTAGCCTCACCGCGTCTTGTCTCCTTAATGGGGCGTCTCCTTCGAGGGAGGTGGCAAGCCGGCTGCGGGGAGCCGGCTCTGTCTTGGGCCGACTGGGGGGAGGTGTGGGCCGCGCTGGCGGCCCGTCGTGGGTGACACCAGGGTCAACATGGCAATAGTGCCGTGCCGGACGGGTCATGCCCACTCCGTACGGCGCACTGTGCCAGGCGTGCTCCGGGATTCGGGGGTGGCAGGCTTCACTGTCAGGACCCCGACTCAATGCCACATCGATCTAGCATGTAACACCTCATATCACTTTGCAGCCTCACGCACGGTATTCCCACGGGTGTCGCCTTACCTTTGCCCGGGACCGTTTGCGCCTTTTGGCACACGTATGTGATAGTGTCGCTAGGATCCATATGATAAGGAGCCCGGGCTGACATGGCTAGTCGTAAACCCAAAGTGGCACAGACTTACAGGGACAGGCATCCATGACCCATCATCGAACGTATCGGTCATCAACGAGTGAATCCAGGCTGTAGCACTGGGCTAGCAGGACTCCGGTGAACCGGGCTGTAGCGGGCTAACAGGACTCCGGTATTCATCGCGTGACATTTCCCCGAAGGGACAGACACAGGAACGAAGAAGGACACATGCCGGCCAGCCTAAGTGTTCCGGAGCAGTAGCAAGCTACCATGGCTCGGTGGAAACACTAGGAGACATTTCCCGGTAAGAGAGGCTACTAAAGATAAACAACTAGATGGTCAGATCCCACACATACCAAGCATTTCAATAACATACACACAATATGCTCGATATGTGCAAATACAACATGGCATCACAACATGACTCTACGACTCAAGTAATTTATTCAATAGGCTCCGAGGAGCGAGATATTACAAACATGGGTCTCATGACCCAACAATCGGAGCATACAAGTCAAAGCACATGCGGAAGCTTATCATGTCTGGGTACAGACATCTATAAATGAAAAAGGCTGAGAAGCCTGACTATCTACCAGATCCTGCCGAGGGCGCAAGATCGTAGCTGAGGTAACAAGCTAAACGTCGAAGTCCACGTGGAACTATTAGTGAGACTGAAGTCTCTCTGCAAAAACATAAAATAGGCAAACGTGAGTACAAATGTACCCAGCAAGACTTACATCGGAACTAACTACATATGCATCATTTTCAACAAGGGGATGGTGGGGTTTAACTACAGCAAGCCAGCTTTGACTCGGTGGCTATCCTAACTATGACTGCAAGTAACTCTTTTGAGGTGGCGCACACGAGTCCACATATTCACCATATCAATACACCACTATGGATCCACTCCCGTCTCCCTACGAGAGCGCCATCCATAGCACTCACGCTTATCTTGCGTATTTTAGAGTATCCACTTTCACTTGTCTATGAACTGTACAGGCAACCCAGAAGTCCTTTTCCGTGGACACGGCTATTCGAATAGATGATGTTAACCCTGCAGGGGTGTACTTCTTCACACACGCTCTCACCACTTACCGTCGTTTACACGACATGTACTCGGCAACCTTCAAGCGGAAGCCCAACGTGGGTGTCGGCCACGGCCTGCCTAAACACTCAAGTCTCTAGTCCAGGTTTATCGCCTATTCGGGTTCCATCCATGAGGAGATCCGGCCGGAGTTTCGCTCACAGCCCCAAACGATGTGAACAGGGTTCCGTGACACCAAACGGGCGCCTGGTTTACCCGGCCACGTGCCTACCGCATCACAGCCCACCCCTACGTTCAGCGTGCGCACGGCCTCCAGCATACTACAAACACCAGAAACTACTTGCAACTCCTGGACAGAGGACAAGGGTGATCAAGAAGCCGAGAGGGTCCATTGGTTTCGGGCCCAATGCGTGGTAGTAGCTGAATCATGGATCACAAACACAGAACTCAGTTCCTGAGGACGGCTGCAATGAGACAACCCACCATGTACTCCTACATGGCCTCTCACCGCTACCTTTACCAAATCGTATTCACACACTTAGCTCACACACAGTAGGACATGTTCACACACCTCTGATTCATCCCCGATGAATCAGACCTGACTCAACTCTAAGCAGTAGCAGGCATGACAAACAAGCAAGAATGAGTAGGCACAATAGGGCTCAAACAACTCCTACTCATGCTAGTGGGTTTCATCTATTTACTGTGGAATGACAGGTCATGTAGAGGATAAAGGGGTTCAGCTACCGTAGCAAGTAACAGATGAATCGTTGTTGTCCTAATGCAGTAAAAGAGAGCAGGAGCGAGAGAGTAGGATTGTATCGGAATGAACAAGGGTGTTTTGCTTGCCTGGCACTTCTGAAGATAGCATTGAGTCTTCATCAGTGTCAACGATCACATCATCGGTATCACGTCTATCGAGAGGGGACAAATACCGGCAAACAAGAAAGAACACAATCAATGCAATGCACAATATGATGCATGCTATGACATGGCAATATGAATGTGTTTTGGGCTAATGCACCTAGCTATGATTTAAATGAAGTTGGTTTGAATACATGATTCAAATTCAAACTCCATATGTGATTATTTAAATGCCATTCACTTCATTTGTCCTAAACAGTAGTGATAAGTTGTTCTAACATGCATGGAAATGGTACAGATGGATTCCTTGAATTTTTCTGATAATTTTTCATATATAAATTATTTAATTTGGAGTTACGGTTGATTTTCTATGAATTTTAGAAGTTTTAGGCATTTTCTGGAATTTCCTGAATAATAATAAATCCAGAAAATACTTATTGCGTCAGCATTGCGTCACTATGACGTCAGCAGGTCAACAGACGCTGCTGGTGGTCAAACCTGACCCTGGGTCCCACTGGTCAGCGTCTCAGGCTGGTTTAGGTGGATGACATGTGGGACCGGTCAAAGTTGACTTGGCCAAGGTCAAACCGGCACGTGGGGTCCACGGTATTAACACTAATTTAACAGAAAAATATACTAATCCTAATTAAGCGCAGGGGCCCACATGGCAGTGGCTCATAGGGTGATTAGCCCCTAACTAAGTGGCCACATCGGCCCACCGGAGTTTGGCCGGCGGCGACCTCAAGCCGCGGCGGAAGCTTGCCGGAAATCCGCTATGGGGCTCGGTTTTGCGCGTGGTTTGCGTCTACGGGACGCTGGCAGTGAGGCGCATCCGGGGGTGGCAACAACTCGAGCTGGGGTGGCCGGAGCTGGGGAAGATGGCGTGGGCGGCGATGCAGGGCGTCCGGCGGGGCATGGGTTGGTGGAGAGGAAGAGGGGGTCGAGGCGGAGCTTCTGGGCGCAACGACGAGGCGAGGCAGTGGCTGTGGCCACGGCGAGCTCGTCGGCGGCGGTGGCTCCGTTCGGGTGAGCTCAGGGAAGAGAGCTAGGGGAGGAGAGAGGGAGCAGCGAGAGAGGAAGAGGAGCGAGGGGACACGGGGCGTCGTCGTGGCGTCGCTAGGGAGGCCGGGGGAAGCAGGAGGTGGCGTGCGGTGGCCGTGCGCGCGTCGGCACGCGCTCATCCTCCTGGCAGGGGAGGAAGGCGACAGAGAAGGAGGTGGTGGTGGGCTGGGCCGCTGGAGGAGCTGGGCCAGGTAAGTGGGCGCCAGGTAAGTCCAGGTGGGTTCTCTCTCTCCTGTTTTCTATTTCTTTCTGTTTTCTAGTTTTTTTGCTATTTGTTTTGATTTAGTAATAATACCAAACCATTTCATAAAATCCTAGAAACAATTATGGGTGCTTTCTGAATTATTTCAGTGACCCTTAACAATTTCCAACATTTATTTGAACATTTAAATTATTTATAGTATTTAAATGCCCAAAGTCAAATATAATAGGATTTAATTCAAAAATCCAGAATGGCCTAGAAATATGTGCATCATTGTTGGCAGGGGTTTTCACCTTTAACAAAAATAATGAACTTTTCTAAAGGCATTCTGGGTTCATTGAAAATATTTTTATTTTTTGATCCTAATTGCATTTTATTTAGTGCTAGGGTTTGTCATCCCCATTTCAAGTTTAAAAGAAATTTAGACATGATGCAACAACCAAGCTAGCCCAGGTGCATAGCAAGCCAGGGATGTGACAACTCACCCCCACTAAACAAAAATCTCGTCCCGAGATTCAAGCGTAGGGTAAGGTGGAGGGGGAACACCAACTAGCACAATCTTCACGATCCAGGTTGCACTTCAATTGAACGTTGATTCGTTCACCATCATTGTCTCGAAGTCTTGCTCTGAGAACTCCAACTATCATGACCACGAGAGGAAGGAAAGACCCTAAAAGAATTGTTCTTCTTGAAGGTCGAACAACTCAGGATTAACCCACGGAATGAGACATAGCAACATCTCTCGAGCTGAGAGACGAAGCACACATCCATAGGAATTGGAGTGAAGCAGATGACAAAGATTCACTAGGTAGACAACAATTCCAGACTTAAGAATGTGGTGATCGGTTGTCAACATAGCGAGGAGTTGAATTGCCATGATACCATAACGATGCACCTTAGGGAAGGTGACTCATAGAAATATCCCCTTAAGTGGCAAAAAGAATTACCTTTGATTCAAAGATCATTGAAACTCTTTAAACCAGCCTAAGGCAATTCTCGAGCGATCGTTTGGAGGGGGTCGGTAGAATGGCATACTCGGACTTGGATGATGTGGATTACCTTGTTGAGGACAACGTGATGGATGAATTTGCTTACCACCGGAAATGGATGAGACCCATGGTAGGACCACTTTTGAAAATGATCCTGATCAGTAATTACTGAGAAGGGTAATCCAGAGTAGGGTGGCACGATGGCGGTGCAAGCCGGGAACAAAATGCAAATGATGGGAATGATTCTAGTAACTGGGGAGAGGCTCAACAATAGAGAGTTATTCCACTATTGGAATGGTTATAGCATTGCCGAGGAAACTGAGAGCACTATATAGTTAATGCCGACAATCAAACCTAGCACTTGCGTGTGCTCTCAAGAACTTGAGCATTTCCACAATCATCAAGGTTTTACCAATATCCGTGTCAAGGATCCTGGCAACACAACTTGCTACCATGATGAATGATGATGGATGATGCAGATGCAAAGGAAGATAACACTTTCTCAGATTTCACCTTAGCGAGGCCAAGGAACCAAAATCTGCATGATCGACCGAGAGACATTTAGCACTCGGCTTCTAATGTTCTCCTTGATGTGCTAGTGTAACCCATTCATAGATATGGTTTGATATCTAAAACATCAAGTAAAAAGGTCGGACTTCGGAACACAGGAATCCATAGGGGCAACTAGGGAGTAAATCCTACGAAATCCCTATGGGGAGGTGGCCAACTTCCTCAATCAAGATATTATAATAACAGATCTTCCGGCTGGGTGTGTTGGCCACGACATCCACTTACCGGTTTCCGAGGGACCGATATTATAGTTCTTGGGAAATGTTCCAAACCATCATATCTGCCTGAGATTCAGATCTGGTTGGTGTCAGGATATTCCAGACTCATCGAGTCTAGGAAGATAAATGAAAGTTTGCAACACAATTCGACGAGATAACGTTGCGAGATTCTCGGGAAATGAACTACGATAGCAAACTCCAAAACATGAGCTGGTTCTGCTACACACGTGTGAACACGATGTCCTAGACAAGCATGACCACGTGGTAGTCTTACAATAAAACACTACCGAGTTCAGGTTGGGAACCATCAACGAGGGTATCGAAGTCCTTACATAAGTCCGGATTAGCTCTTATGAAGGAACTCCTTCTCCTTGAACAAATCAATCAGTGGCTTGGTGTGCTAGGGATACATATAGATTGAAGGTTGCAAGTCTTCAAACCACAGAATTCTTCGCACGTGTGCATGACTGATTTGGAATGATTCCAAAGAAAGCAACATTGACTTTCTCGAATCCACGGCGGCAACTTGCATCAGATGCACATGAATTAAAGGAAGTCACTACCTTCATCCAAACATATGCTTCATGAATGAAACACAAAGAAATGCTTACACAAGTTTCCAACACTAGGTTGATGTTCAACATGACTCATGGGAGAGACAAAATGCTGCTGATGGGCTCAACAACAACTCATCGAGATTTCCATGTAAATGGAATTCCATAATTATGTGAACAAGTGATAGCATTGGTCAGACCCAAAAGATATAATGGTGTATGCTCGAGGGATCAACCACGAGTAAGACAACATTACGAGCATCGTTGGTACTGATTTGACTTGACGATGGCCCACACTCAAATCAAAGGATTGATAAGACGATAGGTCCAACAACTGATCACAGGGACCAATCGATGAAGATATCATCTTTCTTCAACACACACTACACAAGAATATCCCTTTGGAACGAACTAAGTCAGACAAGCTTTTATCTTCCAACTCTCCAAGTTGTTGTCTAGCTTAACCAACTAGCTCAGGGATATCTAACACCGATTCTTGGAGAGAAGGTGGTTCATAAGAAACCAACTTGATCACGAGCTCAACATAATGGTCAGGTGACGACCTGGTGATACTTCCGAGAAGACATTCAGAAAATCACGAACCACCGGTATGTTACTAAGCTCGAGAACAATCTCGCTTTTGAGGGCAAGACGATATGATCAAATGAGTGAGGACTTGAAATAATTCCTATCTCATTGGTCGAGGAGTGCACCAGAAATAGGGACTAGGCAGCACAATCAGTCTTAGGGTGACGATTCAATAATCAACACGCTAAGAATGAGGTTATCGTCCATTTAACTACCAAGCAACAGAGTTGCTAGCAGTATTGATTTCACACGCCATGATTCATTTGTCGGCATTCCGGTTACAATAACACAGGAACCGAGGAATGAACAATGATGGCAAGAAGTATCACTGTACCAAGAGTTCATAGGATGGTGTGCGATTCCTATAACAATCCCGATATAAAAGATGGTAATACTCCAAGGTAGAGCAGAACAAAAGCTGGATTAGCAATTTGATCTGCGGAGCACAACTTCTTTGACCCAATCCTGGATATGGAAGAGGTACTGGAGTTTGTTTCTCCTAGTCATTCCGCGATAGAATGGCTTGACGGACCACAAGAGTAATAGGCATCGATAAACGAACGCACGCATACTCTTGACTATCAATTGATAGACGAAGGTCAGTAGACAACTAAAAAGGGACAACTCAAAGGAACATATAACTTCTTGAGTTGTGGATGCATAGATTAGTATGTCGAACCAAGTTCAACATAATTCTTCCGGATAACCCATGCAGAAAGGTTGAGCTGGCAGAGTCACAACATAGCATGGAGAGCTCATCGAGAGCACTCTTGTTGTCATCTTTTGGTTCAGAAGAACTCCTGCCAAGAATGGTTCATGGTAATTGGAAGAAGGATGTACCACGAACCTTGAGGACTATCGCAAAGGTTACTAATATCCTAAAGGAACTAGCAACACTATCAACATGATGTAAGTAGGGTGAATCTCGGGTTCAAGAACCCATGAATAGAATGCCTACTAACTAAATGGCATCACAGGATGCTTTCGATAGTAAAGGCCAGAATCTTCACACTGGGAACACAAAACGTTGCTAGATTACTAGGTGACTCCCTAAAACACCTAGGGTCATAATAATTATTCCAACATATATGTCGAGGCAATAAAGTACCTCAACTCACTAATTTGTGTGATTAATCTGACCAAAAGGACATCGGGAACGGAAAGAACGGATTTGCAAATGCATCAGACTGTTTAGAAACCTGGGATGACTCGGACAGCATAACGGCTATAAATGCTCAAAAAGATTTGAGACATGCTACAAAAATGGTGGCATAGCCACTCAGAAGCACAATACCAAGGTTTCGAGATCAACAGTTAACATACGGAGGTAATAGGAACTAAAACGAGGCTTAAGTCCAACAATCTTACAAGTCTACAGATTAGAAACACGTGGTCCTGATAGAAAGAGGATATAGCCTAGTTCCTTAACCCCGCAGGAAAGATAAGATGACTCAGATCAGAAGGCATAAGGTATAAGGAGTAAAAAGAGCCTTACGTTCCATCCCACAATCAATTCCCTTATATAACTAAAGAATTTCTAGACTCAACTTCGACCAGTTTGGCTTGGTAATCCTACAGGCAGTCAAGCTCTGATACCAACGCTGTCAGGACCCCGACTCAATGCCACATCGATCTAGCATGTAACACCTCATATCACTTTGCGGCCTCACGCACGGTATTCCCACGGGTGTCGCCTTACCTTTGCCCGGGACCATTTGCGCATTTTGGCACACGTATGTGACAGTGTCGCTAGCATCCATATGATAAGGAGCCTGGGCTGACATGGCTAGTCGTAAACCCAAAGTGGCACAGACTTACAGGGACAGGCATCCATGACCCAACATCGAACGTGTCGGTCATTAGCGAGTGAATCCAGGCTGTAGCACTGGGCTAGCAGGACTCCGGTGAACCGGGCTGTAGCGGGCTAACAGGACTCCGGTATTCATCGCGTGACATTTCCCCGAAGGGACAGACACAGGAACGAAGAAGGACACATGCCGGCCAGCCTAAGTGTTCCGGAGCAGTAGCAAGCTACCATGGCTCGGTGGAAACACTAGGAGACATTTCCCGGTAAGAGAGGCTACAAAAGATAAATAACTAGATGGTCAGATCCCACACATACCAAGCATTTCAATAACATACACACAATATGCTCGATATGTGCAAATACAACATGGCATCACAACATGACTCTACGACTCAAGTAATTTATTCAATAGGCTCCGAGGAGCGAGATATTACAAACATGGGTCTCATGACCCAACAATCAGAGCATACAAGTCAAAGCACATGCGGAAGCTTATCATGTCTGGGTACAGACATCTATAAATGAAAAAGGCCGAGAAGCCTGACTATCTACCAGATCCTGCCGAGGGCACAAGATCGTAGCTGAGGTAACAAGCTAAACGTCGAAGTCCACGTGGAACTATTAGTGAGACTGAAGTCTCTCTGCAAAAACATAAAATAGGCAAACGTGAGTACAAATGTACCCAGCAAGACTTACATCAGAACTAACTACATATGCATCATTTTCAACAAGGGGATGGTGGGGTTTAACTGCAGCAAGCCAGCTTTGACTCGGTGGCTATCCTAACTATGACTGCAAGTAACTCTTTTGAGGTGGCGCACACGAGTCCACATATTCACCATATCAATACACCACTATGGATCCACTCCCGTCTCCCTACGAGAGCGCCATCCATAGCACTCACGCTTATCTTGCGTATTTTAGAGTATCCACTTTCACTTGTCTATGAACTGTACAGGCAACCCAGAAGTCCTTTTCCGCGGACACGGCTATTCGAATAGATGATGTTAACCCTGCAGGGGTGTACTTCTTCACACACGCTCTCACCACTTACCGCCGTTTACACGACATGTACTCGGCAACCTTCAAGCGGAAGCCCAACGTGGGTGTCGGCCATGGCCTGCCTAAACACTCAAGTCTCTAGTCCAGGTTTATCGCCTATTCGGGTTCCATCCATGAGGAGATCCGGCCGGAGTTTCGCTCACAGCCCCAAACGATGTGAACAGGGTTCCGTGACACCAAACGGGCACCCGGTTTACCCGGCCACGTGCCTACCGCATCACAGCCCACCCCTACGTTCAGCATGCGCATGGCCTCCAGCATACTACAAACACCAAAAACTACTTGCAACTCCTGGACAGAGGACAAGGGTGATCAAGAAGCCGAGAGGGTCCATTGGTTTCGGGCCCAATGCGTGGTAGTAGCTGAATCATGGATCACAAACACAGAACTCAGTTCCTGAGGACGGCTGCAATGAGACAACCCACCATGTACTCCTACATGGCCTCTCACCGCTACCTTTACCAAATCGTATTCACACACTTAGCTCACACACAGTAGGACATGTTCACACACCTCTGATTCATCCCCGATGAATCAGACCTGACTCAACTCTAAGCAGTAGCAGGCATGACAAGCAAGCAAGAATGAGTAGGCACAACAGGGCTCAAACAACTCCTACTCATGCTAGTGGGTTTCATCTATTTACTGTGGAATGACGGGTCATGTAGAGGATAAAGGGGTTCAGCTACCGCAGCAAGTAACAGATGAATCGTTGTTGTCCTAATGCAGTAAAAGAGAGCAGGAGCGAGAGAGTAGGATTGTATCGGAATGAACAAGGGTGTTTTGCTTGCCTGGCACTTCTGAAGATAGCATTGAGTCTTCATCAGTGTCAACGATCACATCATCGGTATCACGTCTATCGAGAGGGGACAAATACCGGCAAACAAGAAAGAACACAATCAATGCAATGCACAATATGATGCATGCTATGACATGGCAATATGAATGTGTTTTGGGCTAATGCACCTAGCTATGATTTAAATGAAGTTGGTTTGAATACATGATTCAAATTCAAACTCCATATGTGATTATTTAAATGCCATTCACTTCATTTGTCCTAAACAGTAGTGATAAGTTGTTCTAACATGCATGGAAATGGTACAGATGGATTCCTTGAATTTTTCTGATAATTTTTCATATATAAATTATTTAATTTGGAGTTACGGTTGATTTTCTATGAATTTTAGAAGTTTTAGGCATTTTCTGGAATTTCCTGAATAATAATAAATCCAGAAAATACTTATTGCGTCAGCATTGCGTCACTATGACGTCAGCAGGTCAACAGACGCTGCTGGTGGTCAAACCTGACCCTGGGTCCCACTGGTCAGCGTCTCAGGCTGGTTTAGGTGGATGACATGTGGGACCGGTCAAAGTTGACTTGACCAAGGTCAAACCGGCACGTGGGGTCCACGGTATTAACACTAATTTAACAGAAAAATATACTAATCCTAATTAAGCGCAGGGGCCCACATGGCAGTGGCTCATAGGGTGATTAGCCCCTAACTAAGTGGCCACATCGGCCCGCCGGAGTTTGGCCGGCGGCGACCTCAAGCCGCGGCGGAAGCTTGCCGGAAATCCGCTATGGGGCTCGGTTTTGCGCGTGGTTTGCGTCTACGGGACGCTGGCAGTGAGGCGCATCCGGGGGTGGCAACAACTCGAGCTGGGGTGGCCGGAGCTGGGGAAGATGGCGTGGGCGGCGATGCAGGGCGTCCGGCGGGGCATGGGTTGGTGGAGAGGAAGAGGGGGTCGAGGCGGAGCCTCTGGGCGCAACGACGAGGCGAGGCAGTGGCTGTGGCCACGGCGACGCTCGTCGGCGGCGGTGGCTCCGTTCGGGTGAGCTCAGGGAAGAGAGCCAGGGGAGGAGAGAGGGAGCAGCGAGAGAGGAAGAGGAGCGAGGGGACACGGGGCGTCGTCGTGGCGTCGCTAGGGAGGCCGGGGGAAGCAGGAGGTGGCGTGCGGTGGCCGTGCGCGTGTCGGCACGCGCTCATCCTCCTGGCAGGGGAGGAAGGCGACAGAGAAGGAGGCGGTGGTGGGCTGGGCCGCTGGAGGAGCTGGGCCAGGTAAGTGGGCGCCAGGTAAGTCCAGGTGGGTTCTCTCTCTCCTGTTTTCTATTTCTTTCTGTTTTCTAGTTTTTTTGCTATTTGTTTTGATTTAGTAATAATACCAAACCATTTCATAAAATCCTGGAAACAATTATGGGTGCTTTCTGAATTATTTCAGTGACCCTTAACAATTTCCAACATTTATTTGAACATTTAAATTATTTATAGTATTTAAATGCCCAAAGTCAAATATAATAGGATTTAATTCAAAAATCCAGAATGGCCTAGAAATATGTGCATCATTGTTGGCAGGGGTTTTCACCTTTAACAAAAATAATGAACTTTTCTAAAGGCATTCTGGGTTCATTGAAAATATTTTTATTTTTTGATCCTAATTGCATTTTATTTAGTGCTAGGGTTTGTCATCCCCATTTCAAGTTTAAAAGAAATTTAGACATGATGCAACAGCCAAGCTAGCCCAGGTGCATAGCAAGCCAGTGATGTGACATTCACTGTAGCCACGCCCCGTCACATCGCCGCTAGGTGGATGCAAACTTTGAGGGTACGGTCTCGACCGCTTTATGGGAGCCGGCTTCTTGGAGTCGGCCTTCTCGCGGCCGGCTTCTCGAAGTCGGCCCTCCCGTGGCTTTCTTCATGAGGGCTAAAGTTGGGCCGCCTTCCGAAAGCCGGCCTGGATGACAGCCAGCAAGGGGAAGGCGGCCCCATGTCTTGGATTCTTGAGAGCCGGACGGGCTCGTAATTTTTTCAGAAGGGCCAGGGGAAGCCGGCTAGGCTACCCATGGCTATTTACTCCGACAGTAGTCCCCAAAGCTGATCGAGCTTCGAGGCAGACAAAGGGACGACAAGCTTGGTCAGCTTCCTATCCTGAAGAGCCGGCTTTGCGGGTGTATGCCGATTTCGGGGAGCCCTGCGTCTGGCAGGCGGGAAAGTGGTCGACCCGCGGGCTGACCGCGGGCCCTCCCACGGGCCACGTGGCAGCGAGACCCTGCCGGCGCACGCGCGCGACGGGACGCCGCCGCAGGCCCGAGCCCGCCACTCCTAGGCCTCGGCCCGAACGCTGATCTTCTGCGGCCCAGGTGGACCGCTCGCCTTCCCGTGGCGATTTTATTTCGCCGTTAGGGCGCAATAAACGCGGGACGTGGGGGAGTGGGCACGATCGATCCCCATGTTTCCCCACGCCGCGCCTCCTCGGCTCCGCCACGCGAGCCTATAAGTAGGGGGAGAAGGGGGAGAGACAGAGGTTCACACGCTCTCTCTTGCTCCGCCCCTTCTCGTCCTCCTTTCTTCCTCTCGTTGCCGCCGCAGCCTCTCGTCTCAGCGCCACCGCTCCGCCACATCGTCTTGCTCCCATGGTGCTGTCGAGCTCGTGGGACGGCTCCAACGTCCATGAGGACCATGTTGAGTTCCTCCGCCAGACTCGGCGCCTGCCCGACGCCAACCTCATGCGGGTCCGCCTGGCGCCAAAGATGGAGATCTCGCCGGCGCCGGAGGAGGGCGAGCAGGTCGTCTTCCGCTCGCACTTCCTGCGCGGCTTCGGTCTTCCGGCGAGCAGATTCCTGCGCTCCTTCCTCGAGTTCTACAATCTCCAGCCGCATCACCTCACGCCCAACACGGTGATGCTGCTGTCGGCCTTCGTCTCTCTCTGCGAAGGTTTCTTGGGGCTGCTCCCCACGCTGGAGCTCTGGGGGGAATTCTTCCAGAGCAAACTCGGCACCATCGTCGCAGGCGTGCCCGCCCCTGCGGGGCCTTCATCGCCATGAGGAGGGCGGGCGAGAACAACCCGTTCCCGCCCATCCCCCTAATCCAGTCGGTGAAGATCTGGCAGAAGTCGTACTTCTATGTGAAGAACATCGCCCAGCAAGGAGACCACGTCAACCTGCCGGCTTACGTAGCCGGCCCGCCGGCTGGGAGGCAGCCCTCATGGAGTTTCCGGTCCCGGTCACTGTCTCAGGCCGGGAACGCTGCCGTCTCCCGGCTTCGGGTGATGATCCAATCGGAAGGCCTGAGCGGGGCCGACTTGGTGGCCGCCTTCGTGGAGCGCCGGATATCTCCTCTCCAAAGCCGGCCCCACATGATGTGTCAGATGAGCGGCCGCTTTGATCCAAGCCGGCTGAGCACCAGGGAGATGCCTCATGCGGAGGTGTCATACATGGTGAATTATATCTCCAATTCCAAGCTCGCCGAGGACTGGCGATACGGCAAGGCGCCGTATTATCGCGCCAACCCTCCGCCCGTGGTAAGCTTTCCTCTCTTTCTTCTTTTTATTGGTAGCCGGCTTTATGATGTCCGGCTTCTGATCGGTCAGTTCTTCTTAGCAGAACCCCCTTCTTCCGCCGACGACCGGGGCAGCAGGGATAGAACGACAGTACGTCGCCGACCGCACGGTGGACGACGTCGACGACCCGGATTTGGGGGCGGCCGCCATGGAAGACGCCGTCGTGGGGGACGACACCGAGCCCGGAGGCACAAGGCTCACCGCCAGCTTTGAGGACTGGCCGGATGACGCCGAAGCCGAAGTCGCCCCGCGTCGCCAGCCGGCGGCCGACCATCAAGGCGCGGGTTCGTCCACCGTGCCGGCTGCCAGCGGCAGCGCACAGAAGCGCCGGGCCGCGTCAATCCTCTTCGGCAGTCGGCCGAAGAAGTCCAAAGCCTCCACCGCGGCGACCAAACGAGACGAGGCGGCCGCGAAAGCGGCCCGCTTCCGCAAGGCGGTGAAGCAGCCTCAGGCGGTCTCAGCGTAAGTCATCGACTGCCTTGTCACATGCTCTTCATCATTCTCTTCTTGTTCGAACATTCTTCTTAACTTTTTCCCGCTTGCTGGACAGGGCGCCGCTTTCCCATGAGCGGGGTCCGGGCGCCTCCGTAGTTGGGCTGACTGGAGGGTCTTCGAGCTCCCGCCGCGTGGACCCCCGCGCCGACCTAAGGGAGGCCACGGAGCGGAACGCCCGTGAGGCGCGGGAGGAGCGCGAGGCGGCGGAAAAAGCGGCCGCCCAGGCGGCGAGGGAGCAGGCCGACGTGGCAGCCAAGGCCCAGGCGGAGGCGGCGACTGCGGAGACGGAGGCGGAGGGTTCGCGCAACCAGCCTCCGCTGCTCGCCATTCCCCTCTGAGCCGTGGCCCCTGACACCCCATTGCCCTTGGCGGAGGAAATCGTCCAAGACCTGCCGCTGATGGAGAGGAGGGAGGACCCCGTGCCCTTCGCGAGGAGAGCGCTGCCAGCAGCGCCAACCGGAGCGGGCCAAGGCGGCCAATCGTCAGCGGCGCCAGAGGAGCCGGCCGGGGGTGAGCCGGAGGACAGAGCCGGCCTCGAGGTGCAGCCGGTGAAGTGTCGCCGCGCAGGGGGAGGCGCCACTCCGCCGGAGTCGCGCCGAGTTGCGGGCGCCGGTCAGTCGGCGGAGGCTCTGGAGACGGCCAGCACCGCCACGTCCGAGTGGACTCCCAGTGGGGGGACTGGCGAGCTGAATGTGGCGGCTCAAGAGGTCCAGAGCCGGCTTCAAGCTCAGGCCGCCCTGCTGCAGCAGTACACCCAGGAGTTCCTGTCGACGCGGGCCGCCATCCGGGTGAGTCTTTCATTCTTGGCCGCTTTGGTCTCTTGATTTCTTCCGTGGGGGCGCGTCAGCGCACCCACTGGGTGTAGTCCCCAAGATTCGGGCCGACTGCTGCGCAGTCGGGTCGGATCTTTCTTGACGACTACCTTATTTTTGCTTATTGTCTGAACATCCAGGAATATCATAACTCCCTTGCTGCCGCCTTCAACTCCCAGGCTCGGGAGTTGGGTCGGAGGACCGACGACCTGGCCGACAGCCGAAGTAAGTGCTTGATCTTGTCCGTCTCCTGTGGGGGGCGTCAGCACACCCACTGGGTGTAGTCCCCGAGATTCGGGCCGACTGCTGAGTAGTCGGGTCGGATCTTCCTTGACGACTTTTTCCTTACTGGTTTTTCTTTTTCTTTGTCTTCAGGGGCCAACGCCGACTTGAGGAAGGAGTTCGGTGAAGCGCAGGCCGCCCTTCATACCAAGGATGCCGAGTACGCTGCCTTGGTCCAGGAGCGTGACCGCCTGGCCAAGAAGCTGGCCGACCAAGAGAAGAGCCACAAGGTGGCCCTGCAGAAAGCGCAGGATAGCGAGGCCGCCCTGAAGGCAGAGTTTGAGACCGAGGCAGCGAGCTGGGCTGAGACCCGGCAAGCACTGGATGAAGGCTTCGGCCGCATCGAGGACTTGATCGACGGTAAGCCGCCTTCCTCGCTCCTCTCCTGCCCCTTGGCGCCTGGTTTTTGGCTTGACTTGTGCTGCTGCCTATTTTCTTGTGCAGACTACTTTCCCGGCTACTCCGCCTTCGCCGCCCAAAGCATCGAGGCCCATCGTGAGGCGCGCTGTCAGGCGGGGGCCAACATCGCGCCGGATGCGAACCGGACGCTTGAGGAGCAGCTCTTGGCTGTCCAGGCACGGTTGCAGCCGGCTCATCGGATGCTTCGCCGGCTCCAACGTGCCGGGGCGCAAGTGTTGGCCGCCCTCTGGCCCGGCGAGACGATCCCCCGCACCCAAGCCGGACGGCCGACTGGCTGGAGGTTGCAGTCGGTCGCTTTGAAGCTTGGAAGGCGTCGGCGGCCCGTCTTGGAGCCGGGCGGGCATTGGAGTTCGTTCGGGCTTGGTACCCAGGGCTGAACCTGGACCAGCTGTGCACTTGGCGGCTGGAGGCCGACGCGGAGCTGGAGGAGGTGCGGCCGGCTATCGCCCAACGTGCTTCGACGATCGCCGAGTGCACTGACATCAGCGTTTTTGCACCTGAAATCAATGATGACGGTGTTGCCCAGCCGGAGGAGTGGTTCGGGCTGAACCCGACGGTGGGCGAAGACTCGGCAGAGGAGATCGCCTCCAGCGATGAGGGCGAGGATGACGAAGAAGAGGACGGCGAAGACGTCGAGCCGGCTAGTGGAACAACTGGCTGTCCTCAAGCTGACCGTGCCTCCAGCAACGAGGCGCGTGGAAGCGCGCCCCCTGCGGGAGGCGGTGATCAAGCCGAGGTTCGCCAGCCGGCCGCTTCTTCAGCCGGCACAACCGTCTCCACCGACCAGCCCGGCTCGTCGGTCGCTCCGCCAGCTTGACCTGCCGTCCTTATTTTTCCTGCTTGTTGCCTTTTGAACAATCTTTATTAAGCTTTCGCAGTTCCACCCACTGGGGGTGTATCCAAACCATGTTGAATGCTGGCCTCTTGGAGGTCTTTTAAGTAAATATTATTATGTGCATGTTTGGTTTCCATTCGCGTATGCTTTTTATCCTTAGGCTTTTTCCTTTGCCGCCTTCCCTCTTTGGGGAGGCAAGTACTTGAGCTTTCTTGGATTGAAGTGAAGTGAATGGAAACCGGCCGGCCGGCTACTCTAGTAGCCAGTCGGCGGTGGGAAAAAAACCGGCTTTTGTTATATTAGTCCGTTAGTCCCTAGACGTTTTTCGTGTGGGCGCCCGTTCCTGCCTTTAACTCTTGCCAGCCGGACAACCAGTTCTTCGAACTATGACTTTTGGCAAGAGAAGGCTTGGGAGCCGGCACACTACTTGTCTGACTGCAGGTAGGACTTCTAATATAACTCCAGTCGGCCAGTCCCCGAGCTGACTAGTCGAACCCGGTGCCGGACAGAACAAGAAATGAAATGACAAGGTCATAAGCATGATACTTTTCATTCATAGATAAAAGATGGCAGTCCCCAAGCCCTCCTCAGGGGGCCTATTGTCTAGTACTTAGTACAAAAGTTAGCGTGATACATACTGCATTTCAGCTGTAAAATCTTCGAAGGAGGTTGGCGTTCCATGGTCGTTCCGACTCCTTGCCGGAGTCGTCTCTCTTTCGTGCCTTCGGCTTCTGCGCGTCGATCAGGTAGTAGGAGTCGTTGCCTAAGGCTCTGCTGATGACAAAGGGGCCCTCCCAAGGGGTCGAGAGCTTGTGCTGGCCGGCTGTTCGCTGGATCAGCCGGAGCACAAGATCGCCCTCTTGGAAGGATCTTGGCTTGACCTTCCGGCTGTGGTAGCGGCGCAGGCCCTGCTGGTAGATGACAGACCGACTGGGGGCTAACAGCCGGCTTTCTTCCAGCAGGTCGACGCCGTCTTCTCGTGCTTCCTTGGCCTCCGCTTCCGTGTACATGGTTACTCGAGGCGAGTCGAACTCGATGTCAGTTGGGATGACCGCCTCGGCACCATACACGAGGAAGAAAGGGGTGAAGCCGGTTGACTTGTTTGGCGTAGTGCGCAGGCTCCAGAGGACAGCCGGCAACTCATCGAGCCAACAGCCGGCTGAACGCTCCAGTGGTATGACCAGTCGGGGCTTGATGCTGGAGAGGATGAGGCCATTGGCTCGCTCGACCTGGCCGTTTGACTGCGGGTGGGCGACGGACGCTAAGTCCAGCCGGATACCTTGGGCTGCGCAGAAACGTGCCAAGGCTCCTTTGGAAAAATTCGTGCCATTGTCGGTGATGATGCTGTGTGGCACGCTGTACCGAGTTGTTATGTCTGCGATGAATGTCACAGCAGTCGGCCCATTCAGCTTCTTGATCGACTTTGCCTCAATCCACTTGGTAAATTTGTCCACGGCGACGAGCAGATGCGTCATGCCGCCGCGCGCCGTCTTGAATGGGCCCACCATGTCCAGTCCCCAAATGGCGAAGGGCCAGGTGAGGGGAATGGTCTTGAGTGCCGAAGCCGGCATGTGTTGCTTGGAGCTGAAGAGTTGGCATCCTTTGCAATATTTAACTAATTCTTCGGCGTCATCCAAAGCAGTCGGCCAGAAGAAACCATGGCGGAAAGCTTTGGCGACGAGTGATCTTGAAGCCGCATGGTGGCCGCATTCTCCTTGGTGAATGTCTCTGAGGATTGCAATGCCCTTCTCTTGCTCGCCGCACTGTTGGAGGACTCCAGTGACACTGCGCTTGACTAGTTCTCTGTTGACGATTGTGTATGCTCCGGCTCGACGTTGGACTTGTCTTGCCTCTGTTTTGTCAGCCGGCAAATCTTGGTTTACTAGGAAGTTGAGGATGGACTGAGCCCATGACGGAGCCGCGACTTCTCCTACTGCCAATGTGGCCACTGCCACCAGGGTGGGCGGGCTGGGTGGTGAAATGCTGGAGTCGGCCGCCAGCTGTTGTGCTGGTGCAGTCCCCGGGCCGGCTACCGCAGTCCTCGAGCTGGGTGTGGCAGTCCCCGAGCCGGTTGCCGAAGTCCCCAGGCCGGCTACGGAAGTCTCGGGGTCGCCTGCTTGGTTCTTCGAGCCGGACCCGGCCACGTCGGGGTCAGGCGGCACGAAGATGGAATCGGACTCTGGAGACGGCTTGATAGATGGCTTGAGGAGACGTTGTAGAGCGACGCCGGTTGGTATTGCTTGCTGAGTAGAGCCTATTCGAGCCAGGGCATCGGCTGGCTCGTTGTCGGCTCGCAGTACGTGGAGGAACTCGCATCCTTCAAAGTATCCGTTGAGTTGTTGAACCAGGAAGCGGTAGCTTGCCATATTTGCGTCCTTGGCGTCCCAGTCGCCGGATGATTGCTAGACCACCAAGTCCGAGTCGCCATAACATAGGATCCGGCGGATGCCGAGTTCCTTGGCAAGCCAGAGCCCATGTATGAGCGCCTCGTACTCGGCCACGTTGTTGGAGGCGGTAAAGTGAATTTGCAGCGTGTATCTGAGCTTGTCGCCTTTGGGAGAGGTAAGGACGATGCCGGCTCCCAAGCCGGTGCGCATGTTGGACCCGTCAAAGTGCATGCGCCAATGGGTGGAGTCGGGAGCCGGCGGCAGGTACTGGGTCTCGGCCCAGTCGACGAGGAAGTCGGCCAGTGCTTGGGACTTGATGGCGGTGCGGGGCTGGTAGAAGATTGTGTAAGGGGCCAGCTCGATGGCCCATTTCGCCACCCGACCGGATGCGTCCCGGCTGCCTATGATCTCGGCCAGCGGGGCGGTGCATACGACCGTGACGGGATGCTCTTGAAAGTAGGGCTTCAGCTTCTTGGCGGTGAAGTACACGCCGTAACACATCTTCTGGTAGTGCGGGTAGTTCTGCTTTGAAGCGGACAACACCTCGCTCAAATAATACACCGGCCTCTGGACCGGCTGGGCTCGGCCTTCTTCTGGGCGTTGGACTACGATGATGGTGTTGACCACCCGGCTGGTTGCGGCAATGTAAAGGAGCATGGGCTCTTTCTCAGTCGGTGCTGCCAGGACGGGCGGCGTGGCCAGCATCTTCTTCAGCTCGTGAAAAGCTTGGTCGGCCTGGTCGTTCCACTCGAAGTGAGTGCTCTTCTTCATGAGGCGGTAGAGGGGGAGAGCCTTCTCTCCGAGCCGGCTGATGAAGCGGTTCAAGGAGGCCAAGCATCCGGTGAACTTTTGGATGTCTCGAAGCTTGGTGGGGATCGCCATTCTCTCGATGGCCTTGATCTTCACCGGGTTGCATTCGATGCCACGTTCGGAGACCAGGAAGCCTAGGAGCTGGCCGGCTGGCACTCCGAACACGCATTTCTCGGGGTTGAGCTTGATTTGGAACCGGCGTAGGTTCACAAACGTTTCCTTGAGGTCTCCCAGCAAGGTGCCGCGCTTCTCCGTCTTCACCACAATGTCGTCCACATAGACGTGAGCGTTTCTGCCGAGTTGCTTGAGGAGGCACTTCTGCATGCAACGCTGAAAAGTAGCACCAACATTTCTCAAGCCGAATGTCATAGTCAGGCAGCAGAAGGCTCCAAATGGTGTGATGAAGGCGGTCTTCAGGCGGTCGTCCGGATCTAGCTTTATCTGGTGATATCCTGAGTAAGCATCCAAGAAACTCAACAGCTCGCATCCGGCTATGGAGTCTATCACTTGGTCAATCCTTGGCAGGGCAAAGGGATCTTTGGGGCAAGCCTTGTTGAGGCTTGTGTAGTCTATACACATGCGCCACTTGTTGTTCTTCTTTAGCACGAGGACCGGGTTGGCGAGCCATTCTGGAAAGAAAACTTCCATAATGAAGCCGGCTGCCAGAAGCCGGGCTATCTCCTCCCCTACAATCCCGCGTTTCTCCTCCGACAGTCGGCGAAGGGGTTGTTTGACTGGCTTTGCGTCTTCTCGGACGTGTAGTTTGTGCTCGGCGAATTTCCTCGGAACACTCGGCATGTCCTTGGTGGACCATGCAAAGATGTCCCGATTCTCACAGAGGAAATCGGCGAGCTCGCCTTCCTATTTGCTGTTCAGGTTTGCCCCGATGACGGCAAACCTCTCTGGGTGCTCGGGGTCAAGAGGTATCTTCTTCGTCTCCTTGGCCGGCTGGAAAGATCCTTGAGCATCATGCTCCTTGGGGTTGGGGGACACGGCCGACTGCTTGCCGGCTATGGCCACGACTCGGTCCAACATCTTCTTTTCTTCGGCAATCACAAGGGACTCGGCCAGCCGGCTGCTGGCTGCCGCGCACTCAGAGGACTTCTTGTAATCGCCGGCTACGGTGATGATGCCTTTGGTGCTTGGTATCATCATCTTGAGGTACGCATAGTGGGGAACTGCCATGAATTTGGCCAAGGCAGGTCGGCCAAGCAATGCATGGTAAGGGCTCTCCAGGTCCACTACTTCAAACCAGATCGCTTCCCGGCGGAAATGCTCCTTGTCCCCAAAAAGTACATCAATCTTGATCTTGCCAATGGGGGCGCAGGACAGGCCGGGTACGATGCCATGAAACACCGTCCGAGTAGGCATGAGCTGCTTCGTCTTGACATTTAGCTTCTCCAGGGTATCATGGTACAGGATGTTGATGCTGCTCCCGCCGTCTATCAGCACGCATGAGAAGCGGGCAGCGCGTCTCTCCGTCGCGAGGGTGGCTTCCAGGACCAATGCATAAGAGCCGGGAGACGGCATCACCTCTGGATGGTCGGCCCGGCTCCAGCTGATGGGCTTTTCTGACCAATGCATGTGTCCGGCGGGGTTGGCAGCGACCATGCTGACTTCCTGGTGCTCTCGGTGTTTGTTGCGCCGGTCTTCGAGCTGGCTTGTAAAGACGATGTAGGTTGCTTGCTCGTCGGGGAATTTGTCGTGCACGGCTCCGACTGCGGTCCGAGCGGCCGGAGGCGGCGGGCCGGCAGGCGGAGGCAGCGCGAGCCCCTCGCCTTTAGAGATTCGGGTGAGCCAATGGCACTTCCGGGTTGTGTGGTTGGACGGCTTCGCGCCGCTGTGGAACTTGCACGGGGCGTCGAGAGTTTGCTCGTAGGAGAAGGCCGGCTGCTAAGCCGGCCTGCCGCCCTTGGGCTTCTTGGGCGCGGGTCACCCTTCAGGCGGCATGTCTTCAACTGTGGCCACCTGCTGACTGGCGGGAGGCGGCGCGGGGCCCTTGCGCTTGTGGCCGTTCGAGTGTGGGCGTCGGCCGGAATCCCCAGCCGGCGTCTTGGGCGCCGGGTTGAGTACTTTTCCGGACGCATCTACCCGAAGCTCGGTCTTCATCGAGGAGTCGGCGGTGGCGTACTTGTCCGCTATGTCCAGAAGCTCGTCGAGGGTAGTCGGCTCGTCGCAGAGGAGCTTGTGCTTGAGGAGGGTGCCTTCTAGGCATCCGGCTGTGAAGTATTCTATGGCTTGCACCTCGTGCACCCCTTCACAAGAGTTGCGGAGCTCGGCCCAACGCGTGAGGTAGTCGTGAGTGGACTCGGCGGGGCCTTGTACGCACAAGGAGAGCTGTCTGGGCTTGGGAGCCCGCTTGTAGGTGCTGGTGAAGTTGCAGATGAAAGCTTCGGTGAAATCTAGCCAGCTGTTGATGCTGCGCGGTTTGAGGCTGTTGAGCCAGGTCCGCGCCGTGCCTTGCAGCATAAGGGGCACGTACTTCACGGCAACCGCCGGTTGCCGTTGGCTATGCTAACCGCCATGGAGTAGTCGATCAACCAATCTTCCGGCTTCACGGAGCCGTTGTACTTGGGCGTGTCTCTTGGGAGCGAGAACCCCTTGGGGAAGGGCTCATCGCGGATGCAGGAGCCGAAGCAAGGCGGACCGACATCGTCTTCTTCTTCCAGCGCCAGGGATCGCGCCAGGCGGTCGATCCGATGGCGGGCGTTGTTCTCGCTGACTCCTTCACGGCGACCTAGTCGGCCGCTGAGAGTCGGGTGCACCACTGGCGGCAGGGTGGGATATCTCTCTCCACGGGGTCGAGGCGGAGGCGGGTTGCCCCGCCACTCCATGGCTCGGGGATGGCCATCCGCGTCTCGCTCGATGGAGATTCGGGTTTGGCTTCGGCTGGCAGCCGGCTCTTTCTCGCGTCGCGCGCGGTCTCTGCCCGCAGTCGGTGTCCGGGACGTCGCGCTGTGATCTCGGCGCGGGGGAGGGCTTTCCGTGCGGGCGTCGGCTTCGTGCCGCTGCGCGGCCGTATCGATCAGCTGCTGGATGCGTTGGGCCATGTGGGGAAGTTCTTCGGCCCCCAGTCCATCCAGCTCGTCTACGGTCGCCTGGGCGGCGCGCAGGTTCTCGAGTGGAGTGCCGTAGACTGGGCGGTCAACTCCCAGCGTGTCGGCGATGACGGCGCCGCGTTGCTTGACAATGTTGGCCCGGCTTGGCCCGCCCGGGACCGGCGTGCCGAAGGCGGCGCGGTCAGCTTCGCGCTGGTAGGCCTCAGTGAGGCGTCTCACGGAAGCCAGCCTCCGGCCCTCGGCGAGGAGGGCGAGGCGGCGCGCCTCCAGTGCTTCATCGTCGGCATCAGCCGGGAGGGGGGTGGACAAGTCGTGGGCCGCCGCGTGCGGGGCGTCGTGGGCGCTCTCGTCAGCAGCGCCGTCGTGGCCGATGACCATCACCTTGGTGGTGACAGCGTCGCAGCCACTGGCTCGGGGAAGCGGGTCGTTGTAGATCGCAACGTTGGTGGGGAAGGTGTCGAACGAGGCCGTGTCGGAGTCGACAGGCATCGGATCGGTGGAGCCAACCGACTCCAGATCCACAGCGGGCTTGCTGGAGACATGGAGCTGGCCAAGGAGGTTGGCGAGGTGGTCGGTGCCCGCATCGGAGGCGAGCTCGTCGGAGATGAGGGTCTTGTCGAGGAGATCAGCGAGGCTGCTCGCTGCACAGGCATTGGTGACGCCTTGCAGCGCGTCGTGGCAAGCGCCATCGGGCGTGCCGGGCTAGCTACGCTCGCGGGGGAGGAAGAGGGTTCCCGTCCAGAACAGGTCTCTGGACGACGGTGCACCTGGCCCCACGGTGGGCGCCAAATGTCGGGTGGTAGGTGCGACATATGCCAACGGGTGGCTTATCATTGTGGGAGCCAGTAAGACGTCGCCGGTGCCTGGAAACGGGATGAGGCGAAGACATGCACGCCGGCTAATCTTACCCAACTTCGGGGCTCTCCGTGGAGATAACACCCCTACTGCTGCTCTGCGGGGTCTCCGCATGATCACTAGATGGACAAGTAGCTACACAATGCTCCTTGAGCTGTTCGGTGGGAGGAGGAAGAAGGGCACGGCTAGCTTGCTTCTTCTCCTCGTGTGGTGTCTAGAACTACCAGGGGGTCGAACCCTTTGCATGGGTGCCCCGGGGGGTTTATATAGGCCTACCCCCCAGGGGTACAATGGTAATCCGACTGGGCGCGGGGCCCAGCCGTCGGTGATTGCGCTCGCCGGCTTCTGCGCCGACTGCTGGGGCCCGCCGACTGGTGGGTCCCGCCGGCTGCCGGCCCCTTGGTCGACAGGCAGGCCCCACTGTCCAGGACCTGGTCGGCGGCTGGTTACTGTTGCTCCATCTTGGTGACGTGGGCTTCGTCGTGGTAGGCGCGGCTACAGTGCCGCCGCCCGTCGGGCGATCACTGTAGCCTCACCGCGTCTTGTCTTCTTAATGGGGCGTCTCCTTCGAGGGAGGTGGCAAGCCGGCTGCGGGGAGCCGGCTTTGTCTTGGGCCGACTGGGGGGAGGCGTGGCCGCCTTCGGGTGTCTCTCTGCCTGAAGGGGCCCACCGTCTGTGGGCCGCGCTGGCGGCTCGTCGTGGGTGACACCAGGGTCAACATGGCAACAGTGCCGCGCCGGATGGGTCATGCCCACTCCGTACGGCGCACTATGCCAGGCATGCTCCGGGATTCGGGGGTGGCAGGCTTCACTGTAGCCACGCCCCGTCACATCGCCGCTAGGTGGATGCAAACTTTGAGGGTACGGTCTCGACCGCTTTATGGGAGCCGGCTTCTTGGAGTCGGCCTTCTCGCGGCCGGCTTCTCGAAGTCGGCCCTCCCGTGGCTTTCTTCATGAGGGCTAAAGTCGGGCCGCCTTCCGAAAGCCGGCCTGGATGACAGCCAGCAAGGGGAAGGCGGCCCCATGTCTTGGATTCTTGAGAGCCGGACGGGCTCGTAATTTTTTCAGAAGGGCCAGGGGAAGCCGGCTAGGCTACCCATGGCTATTTACTCCGACAATTTTTCTACATGATTTGCCATTATTTGTTTTTACTTTATGTCTTACGACGCACAATTCCATGAATCTTAAAATAGATTAGCTTTCTTATAAAAACTAGATGATTTTGAATGAAATGAACTATAAGAATTAAACGAACATCTACATCATGCATATATGACTCAAAGCTTGCATGCTACAATGTGGTATTTATTCATAATTTGGTTGCCAAATCTCATGCGTGCAATGCACGTGTACCTTACTCTAGTCCAAATGGTGTTTGTGTGTGTGTTGTGCGTGTTGAGGTCCAAATTGTCTTTTTTTGGGTACACGTTAAGCTTGTTCTTCCAAAATTTCAAGCCGCGCCTTGTTATGCCGAAAATTCAAGCTAGCGTCTCTGTCCATCATGCTGCGAAACTTCCGCCTCTTCAACCCGCGCCTTGTTAGCCCGAAATATTTAAGATATATCTTTGTCTCGTTGTGCTCCGACAACTCCCTCCATGTCAACCCGCGCCTTGCTATTCCAAAATTACAACGCGCGCGAAAACTCCCACCTCCTGTGAAATCCAGACACGCGAAATGCCCGTGGTACCCTTGAACCGAAAGAACCACCTCAAATCGGTGGGGGTACTTTCGTAACTTACCCCACATTTTGGACAAGCGCGTCTCTAAGCCATGGTTCCCCACTGCCATCCCATCCGCCCACCCATTCGTACGCCGAGGCCGCGAAAACCCGCAACGAAACCCCACACCCTGCTCCGTCCGCCACCCAGCCGGAGTCTCTTCCCCGACGACGTCTTCCACAGCAACACCTCAACGTCCTCATCCACCGTACCGGATGAGGATCCGTCGTCGATCTCATCGTCCCGCCGGTTCAGCCACCCCATCCTCCACCTCCAAGGAGCCGCCCCGACGTTCCCCTCGTCTTTCGCGCCACCTCCATTCCCACACCGCCATATTCACCTGCACCACCGGAAGAGCATCATCATCACCGTTTCCTCGGATGAAGCTGCGGCCTAATCGGGGCCACCAAAGAGGTTGTACACTAATCGCCGCATTTTCTTCTTGATTCGATCTCACGGTGCTGCCGGTGCTCGGTCCCGAGCCGACACGGCACGGCTCCATCCATGACGGTGTCGCCGGCCACTTCCTCCATGGCGTCGCTCCCTCGGCAGCGACGTCCACATCAGTAGGACCTGCTGCTGCTTTAGCTCTCGCTCGCGCTGCTGCTCTGCTCTTGCTCTCGGTCCCCTGCCTGGTCTGCTTTTGCTATTGCTTTTGCTCGTGCTGCTGCTCTCGCTCTTGCTCTTGCTTGCGATGCTGCTCCGATTTAGCTACACTTCAGTCGACTGAATCGACTTTTGGGTCAGTCGATTTTCAGGTTGTCGGGGGGCTCGCCGGGGTGAAGGAAGAACCAGACGCAGCGGGGAGGGGGGCTCGCCGGAGAGATACCTCACTATCTATCTTAGGGTTCAGGATGGGGGAGGTGGCCACCGGCGGTGGCGGGGCGTTGGCGGGGCGGTGGTGTGGGGATCGCCGGAGAAAAAGCTCGGCACGGGGTGTCCTAGAGGGATGGCCGGGGCGGCGGCGGACCGGCGGTGGGGAGTGTTTTTGGGGCGGGCGGGGCGGCGCACCGCCGGCCGCGGGCGGCGGGGGGCTGCTGTTTGGCCGTCTCAGGGGGGTGGAGGTTGAAGATGAACCACAGGCCCTTGATTTCATATCGAACGACTGCAAAATCGACTGACCAGAGATGAAAAAGTCAGTCGACCGACGTGTAGCCTCACCTTGCTAGTGCGTTCGGTTTCGACAGCAAAATTCAGTTTCGACAACAAAATTCAGTTTCGACAGTTAAGTTCAGTTTCGACAGTTAAGTTCAGTTTCGACAGTTAAGTTCAGAGATGAGCGGCTGATGTATTTTACATCTAGCACTTTGTGGTTATGTATTTTATGTCATGTATTGGAGATGCTATTAGAATTCCACTCAGGTTAACGTTGTTCGTTGTCTCTCCTGTCCTGCTTCAGCCTCGGCGTCGTACAACTCACCGGAGCTGCTCAAACGACTAAACCCTCCATCACAGCGGAGCAGTACCTCGGGCTCCATCTCCAGACACCTAAGATCTTCTTCCCCTCCTCCGACAGCAAGTCAGCCGGAGCATCCTCACCGGCCAACCCAATCACGCTGAGATCGACATGGCTTCGCCAAAGAGGTTCTACACTTGTTGCATCTCTTTTTTACTCTACATGTTGTATATATTGTCCACTGAGCACTCGTAGTAACGGGAAATACGATTATTTTATCCTACTATATGACAAGCAGTGAGGTACCAGGAAACTTAGCTATCCGTGATGGACTCTCTTGAACGCCATCATTATTTATCTCTATGCGTTTCAACTGTGCATTTGTTGATGGGCCTGGGAGTTGAGCTAGTATGGCAGTGGCCTAGGTCCAAAGTAATAGAAGTAGCACAAAAACATTTTTTAGTGTAGGATTTTCCTTGATCAAGCCTGCCTACTAGAATCGCCAGTGCTTGAAAGGAAAAGTGAATGAAAAACATCGTAATTGGAAAGTTTCCTATGGTACTACGTTTCATGAATTTGGTGCAAAGGAATGGAGCAAAGGAAAACTGTAGGATTTGTTCCTTTAGTGTCTCCTTGAAAGAAAAACCGTAGGAATTCTAATTTCCACTTCTCCTCCTTTTGATATTCCTATTCATCAAGCACAAGACTAAGAGATAGTAGCATAATAGCATTATAACCGTACATTTTCTTGTGGTTTGACTTAATCTCACCATGTTTTTTTGCATCCTGTGATCTCCCAATTGTTGTGAATCAAACACCTAGATTGGCAGAAATCTTGTGTTTTTAAATTCTCTATTTTGCACGTGCATTCCTATCATATTCCTGTCTATTTCCTATCCCTGCATTGTTAGAATCCTCAAATTCAAGCAAGCCCTTACTCAATTACTTCTGTTACAGATATGTGTCAAAGAAAACCTTGTGTGGTTTGTCCTACTCCTGCGGCGCTGTGTTCCACCCCAGCTCAGCTGCTCCAACGACGGAAGGGTTCACCACAACAGGGATCCGCTCTCCAGACTGTCTTTCGCCGCCTCAGATCTTCTTCCCCGCCGCCGGCAGCCACGGCAACTGCATTACCATCATCAACTGAGCAGATGACCTTGAGGACTACACGGGTCCACAAGAGAGGTCGCACTCTTCCGTGTCTGCTTACGTTATGCGTCGCTTAATATGATGACATGCTACATTATCGTCGTGTTCACCTATTAGACTCCGAGTCAGTTCCAAACTAATGTGAAACTTGAGTTTTTAAATGGTTGTGGGGTACATATTGGGGCAGCAATCGGTACTATCTGTCTACTATCTGGTTAATCTCCGGTGTCTACTATGAGTTTCATGTTGGGTGCAAACAAACATTAAAGGAGCCATTATCTGTATTTTTTAACTAAAGCTATTATCTGCCTGCTATCATTGGTTTTGGGTCTATCCACAGTTTGCTACCATCACTCTGGATTTGTGCATGCACTCCTTACATAATCTCGCTATGTTTTATTCCTATGCATGCCAGTTATTGTACACAATGGAACTGATCATGTAGAGCAAAAGAGATGAGCCTTGCATGGCAATAAAATTTCATGCAGACGTCGTTCCATGGTGGGCGCAAAGGCAGCCCCCCTCCACCCATTTTGGATTGTAATCAAGAGGAAGATAACTGTTATGAGGGGGGTTCAGAAGGAGAAGACCACTCCTATTTACCCCATGAGGTCTTCGCTCTAACTTGGCATGCTGATGTTGGTAATATCATGCATATGGTGCCTTGCATTGCTTACTGTATACATTAAAGATGTCATCTGCTTAGTTTAGACATGCTTTGTGTCAATGCCATCTGTTTAGTTTCTTTATCGTATATGTGAATCATGCAATGCCATCTTGTGTAGCCAGGCATCATATATGTGAATTTTGCAATGCCACCCTGGTTAGCCAGTCATCTTATATGTGAATTATATCATGCCATCATTTTTTAATTACATGTTAAATTTGTCAACAATTTTAGTACATTCAATTACTCTTCCTGTGCATCAGCCATTTGGCACGGTCATGGAAAAATCTGGAGTGGAAACAAGGTCTTCAGAGCAGACAATGCTATCTGACGAAGCGCATGTCTTGCTGGTTACCGATAGCTCCTCAGAGGAGG
>NC_057794.1:322591147-322601224 GCF_018294505.1 Triticum aestivum
TGTTGCTCATATCGTGCGTATGGTATCTTGCATTGCTATGTCATTTGCTTAGTTTAGACATGCTTTGTGTGAATTCCACCTGTTTAGTGTCTAATTACCATATATGTGAGTTATGCAATGCCATTTTGTTGCAAGACATTATATATGTGAATTATGCAATGTTATCTTGTTGCAAGGCATTATGTATGTGAATTATGCAATGCCATGCTGTTTAGGCAAGCGTCATATATGTGAATTATATCATGCCATCCTTTTTTTGTATTTCTCATTGCTTTTGTCGACAATGTTTGTATATTCAACTGCTCTTCCTGTGCATCAGCCATTTGAATTGGCGATGGAGAAATCTGGAGTGAAAACAAGGTCTTCAGAGCAGACAATGCTACCTACTGAAGCAGATATCTTGCTGGTTACAGATAGCTCTTCAGAGGAGGATTCAGAGGCAGATGACCAGTCCTATTATCCCCATGAGGTGTATGCTCAAACTTGGCAGGGTTATATTACTCATATAATGCATATGTTGTATTGCAATGCTTAGTTTTTACATCATATACACAATATTGAATGCCATCTCCTTAGTTGACACATCATATATGCGATTGCCCTCTGCTCACTTCCTTAGTATATAAATCATATATTTGAATTATGTCATGCTATGATGTTTACATAGACAGCATGTATCTGAATTATGGCATGCCAACCCATTTTCTAAAGACATAATATAGTTATATCATCTCATCCTGTTTACATAGTCATCATATTTAATTATGTCATTCTATCTGTGAATTATATCATGCCATCATGTTTCCATCGACGGCATGTTTGTGATTTATGGCATGCCAACCACTTTAATAGACACATCGTATAGTTATATCATGTCATCCTGTTTACATAGTCATCATATTTTGAAGTATGTCATTCTATCCTGTTTAGTTAGCCATCATACATGTGAAATTGTGTCATGCTATCCTATTTAATTAGCCATCATATATGTGAAATTATGTCCTGCTATTCTGTTTGCTTAGACAACATAAATGTGAATTATTTCATGCCCTGTTTTCTTCCCTACTATCCGTTGCACCTGTCTATCTTACAATGTTTGTACATTTAATTACTTTTCTTGTTTATCAGCCATTTCAATTGGAGGGAGTGATGGCAGTATCTATGGGAGTAAAAACACGGTCTTCAGAAAAGATCATGCTACCTGTTGATGCAGGTAGAACCACGGTTGTACTTGCCCAAGAACCAGCCCCACCACACATAACCCACACTCATGCAGATTGTACCCCTACCCAGTTGGACAGAGAACCAGCTACACCCCTTCTAACCCCAACCCTAGTAGATAGACACCCAGTTCCCGTTGACACATCACCGTCTCCACCACAGAGCACCCAAACATGAGCAGTTAGTAAGGCAACTGCAGTGCCCAAATCACGAGGACCACCACTCCGAACACGAAGTCAACGCTTAAAGCAGAAGAAGAATTGTTCCCAGGTCAGGTTCCATAGCTATGGTTCATACTACTTTGCTCTTGTATCACTGTATTTACTGATACCAACTAATTTCAAATTTGAAGGATGCAACTGAAACTCCAATGGCGCAACAGGTATGTTTTAAACCTGTTTCTTCAACGTGTTTGGCTGTTTGCTGTTGTAACTTGCTCTATGTTGATTTCAGTTTCAATTGAATAAACAGTTATGTTCTCATGCCATGCACATTACAAGTGTTGTTATTGCTGTGTAGTTTCCCACACTTATATTCTGTCTATGCTGCTTTGTCTTAAATAGATATGATTCGAACTGTATCTATCTTGATTTGGCAACATAAACTAGAATGATATAGACCATACAGTGACCATACTACATAGATATATGTTTGTTTCATGCTATTATCATGTCCACCTTACTACTGAACTGGTAAACCTGAGATGTGTTTGTTTGTTTTTCTTTTAGAACGCGGATAAAATATTGGAGAATAGTACCCTGTTATGCAATGGTAAAGGAAGTAATGCAGATAAGGTGCAAGATAGTGAGACATCCCTGTTGGTCTCCAAGAAAGCTGATAAAAACTATATTGAAGACACTGAGACAACCCCAAAGTCCTGTCTTGATGTAGTGTTCGAGTTACTGGCTACCACTGCTGGCACCAGCTCTTCGAACTCGTTGCCTGAATCAGTTCGGCTTCTTGAGTCTCAACTTCAAGTTGAAAGACATCGATCAGATGTTATGCGACAGGAAGCCGAAGGACTGAGGAAGTCCCTACAGAATTCAGATGCATACTTTCTGGTGCAACAGCAAGCGCTGGAGGACTTAAGCGCCAAACAAGAGAAAGTTAATAAGCTTGCTAAGCATCTTGCCAGCATTATGGGTACCCAGGATATTGTTTCTTGAGCTCTTCTAAAGTGGTTTCAGTTCTGGACTTGTTTTGTTGCGGCGTTTATATGCTGCTGTGTTCCCTATATTTGCACTGGTGGTGAACTTTGATGCCCAGTGGATGTAATATGTGTAATAGCCATGATAGCCTAGTGTAAGTTGCTTGCTTATTTATTTCCTTGTTGTCTTGTTTATTTGTTTGCTTGTAGTCAGTGCAGTTCTTTTCCTGCGGTTTGCTAGTGGCTGCAATAACCTATTTTTTAAAACCAGGCCACAATAAACATGGGCTAATATTTACTATAGTGACACTGGGCCTCCTACGGGCTGAAGAAACTGTGGGCCTTCTACGGGCCGTATAAACAGTGGGCCTTCTACGGGCCGTAGAAGCAATGGGCCTTCTACGGGCTGTAGAAACAACGGGCGTTCTACGGGCCGTATCATCAATGGGCCTTCTACGTGCCGTATCATCAATGGGCCTTATACGGGCCGTATGATCGATTGGCCAAACATGGGCCGAACAGACCGCATTCTGGTCGTAAACGGGCTAGAGTTGGAATTGTCCGTTCATGGGCCGACCATAATGGGCCATCGTTAATAGGCCGTATTTGATGACGCTATGAAAACGGCCCAACGTATTAACGGACCACAAACGGGCTGACTGTAACCACAAGCTGAATTTGGCCCACAAGCAGAAAATGATAGTAATGGGCCATTAGTAAACGAATGCTGGAAATGATCCCAAGAATAAATGGGCTCTAAAGAAGTCCGGAAGATAACATGGGCTAGAAACGGCCCAACGGTATAACGGGCCGTTAATGGGTATAAAGTGATACACTGTCATCACGGGCCAGTTTCACCACGGGCCGTTAACGGGTGTAAAGTGATACACTATTCATGACGGGCCAGTTTCACCACGGGCCGTTAATAGGCCAAGAGTTACATAGGGCCTCATATGGGCCAAAAGACGTCATGGGCCATACATGGGCCAGATGTGAAAACGGGCTGGAATCATATTGGATGGCCCAGATGACGCTACTGGGCCTAATTCGGATAGGGCGTAACGGGCCTTGGGTTAGCGGGCTGTAAATGGGCTATATTCAAACAGGCCGTTAACAGGCTTTCCATGGGCTGGCCCGCCAACTTTTGACCAAGTCAAGTGGGCCGGCCTTTACATAAGAATGGGCCTCTGTTGGGCCGTGCCACGTGTCGACGTATCATAGGCACCTATCTGACCCACTGACGAGCTGACACGTGTTTCGTCCGGCCAATAAGAATTTTACACGTGGAAATTTCCCATTGGTCGGGGCTGTTAACGGGTTATCAGATCCAAAACCCGACCCAATAGCTTAACGGCGTTCCGTTACGGTGGATGCCACGTGTCGGTCACCCTTGACGAAAGCACTTCAATGACGCGCGATTTATCGTCATGGAAGTGGACACTTCCGTGATGATAATTTTGGTAATGTCATGGAACACTTCTACGACAGCCCAGGTATGACTATCTTGATTCTGTCATAAATTTGTCATGGATGTACATGCATGACAAAAAAAGCGACCTACTGTGACAAACACGTATCATCACGGAAGTGTATTTTTTTGTAGTGTGTTGGTCCGAACCGAGTAGACTGCGGGGGCACCTCGGGGAAACTTGAGGTTTGGTTTTACTCGTAGGATGTCTCATCTGGTGTTGCCCTGAGAACGAGATATGCGCAGATCCTATCGGGATTGTCGGCACATCAGGCGGCTTTGCTGGTCTTGTTTTACCATTGTCGAAATGTCTTGTAACCAGGATTCCGAGTCTGATCGGGTCTTCCTAGGAGAAGGAATATCCTTTGTTTACCGTGAGAGCTTGTGATGGGCTAAGTTGGGACACCCCTGCAGGATTTTGAACTTTCGAAAGCCGTGCCCGCAGTTATGGGCAGATGGGAATTTGTTAATGTCCGGTTGTAGAGAACTTGACACTTGACTTAATTAAAAATGCATCAAACACGTGTGTAGCCGTGATGGTCTCTTTCCGGCGGAGTCCGGGAAGAGAACATGGTCTCATGTTATGCTTGAACGTAAGTAGTCTAGGATCACTTCTTGATCTTATAGCTTCTCGACCGTGCTTTGCTCCTCTTCTCGCTCTCATTTGCGTAAGTTAGCCACCATTTATGCTAGTGCTTGCTGCAGCTCCACCTCACTACCCCCTTTTCCTACCCATAAGCTTAAATAGACTTGATCGTGAGGGTGTGAGATTGCTGAGTCCTCGTGACTCACAGATTACTTCCAAAACCAGTTTGCAGGTGCCGATGATGCCAGTGCAGATGACGCAGCTGAGCTCAAGTGGGAGCTCGACGAAGATCGTGTTCGTTGTGTTGTTTTCGTTTCCAGTTGATCAGTAGTGGAGCCCAGTTGGGGCGATCGGGGATCTAGCATTTGGGGTTGTCTTTATTTCTTTGGTTTCGTAGTCGGACCTTGATTGTATTCTGGATGATGTAATGCTATATTTGTGTATTGTGTGAAGTGGTGATTGTAAGCCAACTCTTTATCCCTTTCCTATTCAGTACATGGGATATGTAAAGATTACCCCTCTTGCGACATGCCTACAATGCGGTTATGCCTCTAAGTCGTGCTCCGACACGTGGGAGATATAGCCGCATCGTGGGTGTTACAGATGCATAACAACGAGAGGGGAGAGTGTTGTCCACGTACCCTCGTAGACCATTAAGCGGAAGCGTTATGACAACGCGGTTGATGTAGTCGTAAGTTTTCACGATGGACCGATCCTCAGTAGTGAACGTACGACACCTCCGCGTTCAGCACACGTTCAGCTCAGTGACGTCTCGCGAACTCATGATCCAGTAGAGCTCGGGTAAGAGTTTCGTCAGCACGACGGCGTGGTGACGATGTTGATGAAGCTACCGCAGAAGGGCTTCGCCCAAACACCGCTACAGTATGACCGAGGTGGATTATGGTGGAGGGGGGCACCACACACGGCTGGGAGAGATCTTTGCGATCAACTTGTGTGTCTAGAGGTGCCCCCTGCCCCTGTATATAAAGGAGCAAGGGGGAGGCCGGCCGGCACTTGTTGGCGCGCCTAGGAGGAGGAATCCTCCTCCTAGTAGGAGCAGGATTCCTCCCTTTCCTACTCCTACTAGGAGGGGAAAGGCAGGGAGAGAAAGAGAAGGAAAGGGGGGAACGGCCCCCCATCTCCTAGTCCAATTCGGACAGGGGGAAGGGGGCGCGCTGCCTGCCCTAGGTCGGCCCCTCTCTCTTTCCCTTATGGCCCAACAAGGCCCATTAGCCCCTGGGGGGTTCCGGTAACCCCTCCGTACTCCGGTAAAATCCCGATTTCACCCGTAACTATTCCGATGTCGAAATGTAGGCTTCTAATATATCAATCTTTATGTCTCGACCATTTCGAGACTCCTCGTCATGTCCGTGATCAAATCCGGGACTCTAAACTGCCTTCAGTACATCAAAACATATAAACTCATAAAACCGATCGTCACAGAACTTTAAACGTGCGGACCCTACGGGTTCGAGAACTATGTAGACATGAACGAGACACGTCTCCGGACAATAACCAATAGCGGAACCTGGATCCTCATATTGGTTCCTACATATTCTACAAAGATCTTTATCGGTCAAACCGCATAGCACTATACGTTGTTCTCTTTGTCATCAGTATGTTTACTTGCCCGAGATTCGATCGTCGGTATCCCAATACCTAGTTCAATCTCGTTACCGACAAGTCTCTTTACTCGTTCCGTAATACATCATCCCGTAACTAACTCATTAGTTATCATGCTTGCAAGGCTTATAGTGATGTGTATTACCGAGAGGGCCCAGAGATACCTCTCCGACAATCGGAGTGACAAATCCTAATCTTGATCTATGACAACTCAACAAGTACCACCGAAGACACCTGTAGAGCACCTTTATAATCACCCAGTTATGTTGTGACATTTGGTAGCACACAAAGTGTTCCTCCGGTATTCGGGAGTTGCATAATCTCATAGTCATAAGAACACGTATAAGTCATGAAGAAAGCAATAGCAGTAAACAAACGATCAAGTGCTAAGTTAACGGAATGGGTCAAGTCAATCACATCATTCTCCTGATGATGTGATCCCATTGATCAAATAACAACTCATGTCTATGGTTAGGAAACTTAACCATCTTTGATCAATGAGCTAGTCAAGTAGAGGCATACTAGTGACACTATGTTTGTCTATGTATTCACACATAACATGTAACACCCACAATGCGGCTATATCTCCCACGTGTCGGAGCATGACTTAGAGGCATAACCGCATTGTGGGCATGTCGCAAGAGGGGTAATCTTTACACATCCCATGTACTGAATAAGAAAGAGGTACAGAGTTGGCTTACAATTGCCACTTCACACAATACATAAATATAGCATTACATCATCCAGATACAATCAAGGTCCGACTACGGAACCAAACTAAAGACAACCCCAAATGCGATAGATCCCCGATCACCCCAACTGGGCTCCACTACTGATCGTCTAGAAAGGAAACATAGTAACGTCCTGAGTCCTCATCGAACTCCCACTTGAGTTCAGTCGCATCCCCTGGAATGGCATCATCGGCACCTGCATCTGGTTTGGAAGTAATCTGTGAGTCACGGGGACTCAGCAATCTCACACCCTCGTGATCAAGACTATTTAAGCTCATGGGTAGGAAAAGGTAGTGAGGTGGAGCTGCAGCAAGCACTAGCATATATGGTGGCTAACTTACGCAAATGAGAGCGAGAAGAGAAGGTGAAGCACGGTCGAGAAGCTACAACGATCAAGAAGTGATCCTGAAAACTACTTACGTTCAAGCATAACACGAGACCGTGTTCTCTTCCCGGACTCCGCCGAAAAGAGACCATCACGGCTACACACGCTGTTGATTCATTTTAATTAAGTTAAGTGTCAGGTTTTCTACAACCGGATATTAACAAATTCCCATCTGCCCATAACCGCGGGCACGGCTTTCAAAAGTTCAAAACCCTGCAGGGGTGTCCCAACTTAGCCCATCACAAGCTCTCACGGTCAATGAAGGATATTCCTTCTCCTAGGACGGCCTGATCAGACCCAGAAGCCCGGTTACAAGACATTTCGACAATGGTAAAACAAGACCAGCAAAGCCGCCCGATGTGCCGACAAATCCCGATAGGAGTCGCACGTATCTCGTTCTCAGGACACACCGGATGAGCCAGACGTCGGGTTGGCATAGACCCTGGTTGCCCAGGGGGGCGCTGGACATCGCTCATGTTGGACCAACACTTAGAGAAGCACTGGCCCGAGGGGGGGGGGTTAAAATAAAGATTACCCTTGAGTCCACGAAACCCAAGGGAAAAAGACTAGGTGGCAAATGGTAAAACCAAGGTTGGGCCTTGCTGGAGGAGTTTTATTCAAGGCGAACTGTCAAGGGGTTCCCATTATAACCCAACCGCATAAGGAACGCAAAATCAAGGAACATAACACCGGTATGACGGAAACTAGGGCGGCAAGAGTGGAACAAAACACCAGGCATAAGGCCGAGCCTTCCACCCTTTACCAAGTATATAGGCACATTAAAGTAAACAAGATATAATAATGATATCCCAATAATAAACATGTTCCAACAAGGAACAAACTCCAAACTTCACCTGCAACTAGCAACGCTATAAGAGGGGCTGAGCAATGCGGTAACATAGCCAAACAACGGTTTGCTAGGACAAGGTGGGTTAGAGGTTTGACATGGCAATATGGGAGGCATGATATAGCAAGTGGTAGGTATCGCGGAATAGGCATAGCAATAGAGCGAGCAACTAGCAAGCAAAGATAGAAGTGATTTCGAGGGTATGGTCATCTTGCCTGCAAAGTTCTCTGACTTGACGTAAGCTTGATCCTCGTAAGCGTACTCAACGGGTTCCTCGATCACGTACTTGTCTCCCGGCTCTACCCAAAGCAAGAACACAAGCAAAGGGAACCACGATCAACCACGGTGCAATGCGCAAGCAACATGATGCAAAACATGGCATGATATGCGGGATGTAATATGCAATGCATATGCGTGCTCCGGAAGGAAAGGATTAAACCAGGCCTCAACTTGGCAAACCAAGAGTGCCGCTGGAAATATGAGTTGATTTCGGTCGAAATCGATGTAAAGATCACCGGAATCGGATGCACGGTTTGCAAATGGCAAGCAAAACAATAATGGCATGACTCTGTGATTAACAGCACGATGCCATCTAGAATGCAACAAGAAACTAAGCTACCGCACTCTAACATAGCAACAAAGCACATGGCAGTGATACAATCAAGATACTTTACAAAAGATGAACACTAAGCTATGGCTAAATCACACAAGAGAAGGTTCAAACAAGCATGGCAAAAGTGCAAAAGATAACAGCATCTCAGACTTGGTGAAAATAACATGTCAGGATCTAATATGAGGAAGCAATGTTTAGAGCAAGATAACAACAAGCTACAGGAACATATCATGGCAAAGTAAGGCATGTCATGAAACTACTCAAAGCATATAACAAAAAGCCCTTACTGACCATAAGCCAAAAAGGACCTTAAGATATGATGGCACCCATGTAAACATAGAAAGTTTCGTTAACAGATTCAGGCTTAGCAAAAAACTGGAGATGGCATAAACAGAGTTACGTAGGCATGTTTGCGAGCTCGATGCACTCACCACAAGGCATTGCATGACAAAATAAGCATACACCCAGCAAGAAGACATGATCAAGAAGCTAACCATGGCAAGAACAATCTCATAGCATGCATGTATAACTACAACAACCTCGGCAAAATTGATTAACACATAAACAATCTGCCATGAACATTTTATAAAAAAAGTAGAGCAAGATTGAGTCATGCTAGGTTACTCCATAATTGCAAACAAAGACATGGATGTATAGAACATAACAATATCTCAAAATCATCCTTATTGAACATGCTCAAAAGAGGCATGGATCACTCTGTAGCAACATGAATACATGGCATAAAAATAACATCAGGCAAATGACTTAGAAGAATTCCAAGTCCCTGAAAACAGCAACATCACGAGAGCTACTTTGCATGCTTGTGCTAGTCACCACATTGATTACAAAAATACATGGCATACACCCCTGTAAATATGGCATGGCATAGCCAAAAACACATGTAGCTCAAGTTCATAGGAGGCACACAATAATCATGGCAAAAATGACAAAAGCTCATAATATGTTAAGAAACAGAAACTAACATTATGAAGCACTCTTGCAACAGCATTTTAGGCATCAAGATGGACTCAAACAACCATGGTGCAATGGAATGAAATGAAGAGGACATCCTAACAAACAATTTGATATATCACATGCGCAAAACAGAGCTACGGATGATGAGATATGGCCTGATGAATATAGCTAAAAAATATGCAGAAAAAGGAATTGGGCAAAATTCAACCTAGGGTTTACTGTAGCTGGATCTGGATCTGGACGGCACGCGAACCGAGCTGGCGCCGGAGCTCATCGGGGTGGAGGAAGGTGGCTGGCGCGGCGGGCTCACCGGATCTGGTGACTTCGGCGATGAGCGGAGCCGGATGGCGCGGAGGAGAGCGGCGAGGTGCGGTGGTGCGGGCGGCGCCGGCGGAGGCAGCGAGGCGGAGGCGGCGTCCGGCGTGGAGGGCAACATGGAGGCGCGGCGAAGCTGGGCGGCGCCGGCGGGCAGGCGGCGGGG
>NC_057794.1:322601690-322614780 GCF_018294505.1 Triticum aestivum
GGCGGCGGACGAAGTGGAGTGCCACATGGCGCCCTCTGGTTGGTCGAGGGGGGCGGCGGACGCGTCCGGCCGGCGGCGGACGAGTACGGCGGCGCAATGGGAGCGGGGCTAGGGTTTGAACCCGGGATTTTCGGAGGGGGGCATATATTTATAGGTAGAGGGAGCTAGGAGAGTCCAAATGAGGTGCAGTTTTCGGCCACGCGATCGTGATCGAACGGCCGAGAGGATGGAGGGGGTTTGGATGTATTTTGGGCCACTTTGAAGGGGTGTTGGGCTGCAATGCACACGAGGCCTTTACGGTTCCTCGGTTAACCGTTGGAGTATCAAACGAAGTCCAAATGGCACGAAACTTGACAGGCGGTCTACCGGTAGTGTACCAAGGCCGCTTGGCAAATCTTGGTCCAATCCGAAAACGTTTAACACCCGCACACGAAAAGAGGCAAGAGGGGGCGCAGGAGGACGTAGGGGTGCCGGAATGCAAAACGGACAACGGGGAAAAATGCTCGGATGCATGAGACGAACACGTATGCAAAAGCGATGCACATGATGACATGATATGAGATGCATGACATGGAAAAAATGCAAAACGAAGACAAAACCCAACCACGAGGGAATATCATAACTTAGAGCCGAAAATGGCAAGAGTTGGAATACAAATATGGCAAGTTACATACGGGGCGTTACAACACCCCAACACTACGAAAGGATCTCGTCCCGAGATCTAGGACTGGAAAAACTCCGGATATTCAGAATGGAGGTGGTCCTCCCATTCCCAGGTGGCTTCACGGTCGGAATGATGTGACCACTTCACTTTAGAATTTGATAGACTTGTTGCGAGTCTTGCGCTCAGTTTCCTCAAGAATAGCAACGGGATGCTCATGATAAGACAAGTCTTCTTGGAGATCAATCTCTTCGAAGTTGATGGTGCGGTTAGGAGTCTTGAAACACTTGCGAAGCTGAGACACGTGAAAGACGTCGTGCACATTTGCAAAGTTGGATGGAGCTCGAGTTGATAGGCGAGATCGCCTCTTTTGCCAATGATCTTGAAAGGACCCACGTATCTGGGGGCAAGCTTCCCTTTGATACCGAAGCGACGAGTACCTTTCATTGGAGAGACGCGGAGGTAGACATGGTCTCTGATCTCGAAATCCAAGTCACGATGCATGCTATCATAGTAACTCTTCTGGCGCGATTGCGCGGCTTTGAGATTTTCATGAATGACTTTGCACATTTCTTCAGCCTCTGTGATCAAGTCATTGCCAAGAAGTTGGCGTTCACCAGTATCTGACGAATTAAGTGGAGTACGGCACTTTCTGCCATGTAGAATCTCGAATGGGGCCTTGCCCGAACTCGCTTGGGAGCTGTTGTTGTAGGAGAACTCGGCATATGGAAGACAATCTTCCCACTTCATACCGAAAGAAATGACACAAGCCCTGCACATATCTTCAAGAATTTGATTTACTCGCTCGACTTGTCCACTAGTTTGAGGATGAAAGGCTGTGCTGAAGCGAATGTTGGTGCCCATGGCCTTCTGAAAGGAATCCCAAAACTTAGAGGTAAAGATGCTTCCATGATCTGAAGATATCAACCGCGGAATGCCGTGCAGAGAGACAATCCTGGAGGTATATAGCTCTGCCAACTAAGCTGCTGTGATAGATTCTTTGATAGGAAGAAAATGAGCCACTTTTGTAAGCTTGTCGATGACAACAAAGATAGCATCATTGCCACGCTTGGACTTGGGAAATCCAATCACGAAGTCCATCTCAATATGGTCAAACTTCCATTCTGGAATGGCAAGAGGTTGGAGGAGACCAGCTGGCCGTTGGTGTTCTGCTTTCACTCTTCTGCAGACATCACATTCATTTACGAACTGAGCAATCTCGTGCTTCATTCGAGTCCACCAATATGACTGCTTGAGGTCATGGTACATCTTTGTACTTCCAGGATGAATAGAAAGTAGTGAATCGTGAGCCTCGTTCATAATGACTTTACGAAGGTTACCCTTAGGAATAACAATGCGATCCTCGAAGAATAGAGTATCCTTGTCATCAAGACGATAGCACTTGTACTTGGGTTGGCTCTTGGCAATCCCAATCTTCACCTTCTTCACCATGGCATCAAGAAGTTGAGACTCACGAATCTAATCTTCCAAAGTAGGAAAGACTTGGAGGTTGGCAAGGAATCCTTGAGGAACAACTTGGAGATTAAGTTTACGGAAAGCTTCACAAAGATCCGGTTGGTAGGGCTTGAGAATCATACTGTTGTAGTAAGCCTTCCTGATCAAAGCGCCAACAATGACATTGGCCTTGCCTGGAGTATATTCAATACTTGGATTATACTCTTGAATCATTTTGACCCAACGAGTCTGCCTGAGGTTGAGGTTGGGCTGAGTGAATATGTACTTGAGACTCTTATGATCAGTGAAGATGTCCACTTTCCTTCCCAACAAGAGATGTCTCCATGTTAAAAGAGCATGAACAACTGCCGCTAACTCGAGGCCATGAGTGGGGTAGTTCTTTTCATTGGGCTTCAACTGGCGAGAGGTATACGCCACAACTTTCTTCTCTTGCATTAACACAACGCCGCTTGCTGGGAAGCATCACAGAAAACCTCAAATGGTTTGGATTCATCAGGAGGAGTCAGAACTGGAGCTGTGACTAACTTCTCTTTGAGGGTGTTGAAAGCCACATCACATTCAGGCGTCCAGACATACTTCACATGCTTCTGGAGAAGGTTGGAAAGAGGCTTCGCGATCTTAGAGAAATTCTCAACGAACCTTCGACAATAGCTTGCGAGCCCAAGAAAGCTGCGGAGCTGCTTCACATTCCGAGGCAGTTCCCAATTCACAATTGCAGAAACCTTCTCAGGATTAATAGCTATGCCCTTGGCTGAGATGATATGCCCAAGGTAGAGAACCTCATCGAGCCAAAACTCGCACTTTGAAAACTTCACATAGAACTGATGTTCTCTGAGTTTGTCCAGCACCAATCTCAAGTGCTTGGCATGATCCTCCTTGTTCTTGGAAAAGACCAAGATGTCATCGAGATAGACCAAGACGAAGTCATTTGTGTAAGGGTTGAAGATGAAGTTCATCATGCGAGAGAACGTTGGAGGAGCGTTGACAAGGCCGAAAGACATGACAGTGTATTCATAGGAACCATAGCTTGTTCTGAATGCTGTCTTGGGGATATCTTGTTCACGAATGTGAATCTGATGATAGCCCATATGGAGGTCAAGCTTGGAGAATACTTGAGCACCTTTGAGTTGTTCGAATAGCTCATTGATGTTGGGAAGTGGGTACTTGTTCTTTATGGTCTTCTTGTTCAATGGACGGTAGTCGACACAAAGTCGGTCTGTGCCATCCTTCTTCTTGACAAAAAGAACACCACAACCCCAAGGAGAAGAACTTGGTCGGATCAGACCCATACGCTCTTGTTCATCGAGTCGTTTCTTCAGCTCCTTCAACTCTTCTGGTCCAAGCTTGTAAGGATGTTTGCAAACAGGTTCCATGCCAGGCTCAAGATCAATGATGAATTCAACTGGCCGGTGAGGAGGCATTCCTGGAAGCTCTACTAGAAAGACATCTTGATATTCACAAATGACTGGAATCTGAGAGATGGCATCCAACTCGCCCTTCTCGTTGAGAGAAAATAGTCGAATGGTATCATCACGAGCGGCAAAGATAATCACATCCTCAGACGAGTGTGTCAATTGAATCTACCTGGCAGCACAATCAAGCTGAGCCTTGTGCTTGAAAGCCAGTCCATGCCGAGAATTAGATCAATATCCGAGTTACCAAGAACAATTGGAGAGAAACTTATAGTCGCCCATCATGATAGAAACATCCGGAACCATAGAGCTTGCGTTCATGAATTTACCCGGAGAGACAACTGATAACTGCCTAGGCAAATCTTGGAAAGGCAACTCATGCTTAGATGCAAATGGTCTTGAAATGAAACAATGCGATGCACCAGTATCAAAAAGAACTCTTGCAGGAATATCATTAACATGAAGATTACCCATGATCACTTCTGAAGAGTCCTCTGCCTGAGCTGCATTCATCATGTTGACCTTTGCAGACTTGGGATTATGCTTGACCACTACATTGCTGGCAGATCTCACAGGAGGAGGAGGTGGAAGACGCCTCTGGTTGAAGCATTTGTTTGCATAGTGCCCCTTCTGCTGACACTTGTTGCACGTAACCTCTAAGAGCGGCCGGTGATACGGAGCACTTCTCCTTGGAGCATGAGATGAAGCTTCGTTCTGAAAGCCTGGGTTGGGTGGGTGGGAAGATCCATTTCCACCTTTGCTCTTCTGCTAATAAGGCTCACAGAACGGAGGAGGAGGAGGCAACCAGTACTTTTGCTGCTTAGCTACCACTTGAGTTGAATAAGAAGAAGGAGTTGCCTCCCTGACTCTCTTCTTGGAAGCATCACACTTGAGCTGAGGAGCCTCTTCCTTTAGTGCCATGTTGTAGAACTCATCATACTTTTTCGGCTCAAAAAGCACGAGAGATAGTTGAAGATCTTCTCTGAGGCCACCTCTGAACTGATAAATCATGCTATTCTCGTCAGGGACGTCTTGTTTGGCGAAGCGAGCGAGCCGTTGGAACATGATGTTGTATTGGTAAATAGACAAGATGCCTTGCTTCAGATTGCGGAACTCCCCACGCTTACTCTCAACAACACTCTGAGGAATGTGGTGAGCTTTGAAGTCTTGGCGGAAATCATCCTAGGTAATCACATGACCTCCTCTTGAATCTTTGTATTGTTGATACCACTCAACAGCTTGGTCTTTGAGTTGGAACGAAGCAAACTTGACAAAGTCCTCAGGCCTGACGTTGCTACACTCAAAATGTTTGCAGATATCCACGAGCCAATCGTCAGCGTCTGTGACCTCGACACAGTTACTGAAAGACTTCGGCTAGTTTGCGAGGAACTGGTTGAGGGTAGCAAACTGAGTTTGATTGTTGCCATGGCCTTGATTTCCTTGGTTGCGCTCTTGCAAGAGTTGCATAATCAACTGCGTGTTGACATTGGTAGCGGCCATCACATCTTGCCATGCCTCCGAAGGTGGAGGTGGTGGCGGTGGTTCCGGATTCTGACGTGTTGGAGGAGCCATCCTGAAGAGGGTGACATCAGTTAGCATCTTGAAAGACATATATTCAAGCTGAATCAATGGATCGAAATTGCAACATGTAGCCTTAACATTCGAACAAGAATGAACGAATGAATTCCAAAGTAAATGATCACACTTCCATAAATTGAGAAGCCACTTAGATAGAAGTAGATGAATAAAACAAAAAGGTACGGATATGAACAAATACTTGGTAAGGATTACCCAATCATGAACCAAATATCTGCGGAAGAAATACTAGAGCTACATGAATTCCCACCTATGAAACTCCCGAAACTTTCCGGTTATGCAATCAGGTGTTGGGGATACAGGTGAAGCATAATATCTCACCCAAAACTAGAAAATCCTACATCCAGCTGTATCCATCCTACAACACATAACCAAGAACCTTCGGAAATCATTTACCTCAACCTTCGAAAATCATCCGTTACACGAGTTATGGCAATACTCCCGAACTCCCGCCCCAGTACTGGGTGGCGTCGAGGTTATCTCAACAACAACTGCATAAAAAGATTTTCGATGTCGGCGAAACTCAGGTATTCTAGAACTGCAACGATAAAATTGTGACGACAACACCTCGGAGCTCAACTCCTCGGGACACTGCCACAACCCCTAAATGTCAGGAGGCGCCAAGAACAATGTTCTCATCACAAAACCATCGGAATGATTCCAAGATACCCGCGCGATCCTAAATTTTTTTTAGTGAAATTTGAGAAGAGAAGAGTCAAAACTCTACGTCAGGAGGCCTCACCAGAGCGACGAAGGGATTGAGGAGTAAAAAGAATCCTACTCTCCGATATATATAATCCTAAAAGACTCAAAAACAATTTTCTAGACTCAACAACGCCAGCGATTCGATCAAGTAGGGGCTCCTAAGTCGGGGATGGCTCTGATTACCATCTTGTAACACCCATGATGCGGCTATATCTTCCACGTGTCGGAGCACGACTTAGAGGCATAACTACATTGTAGGGTCGCAAGAGGGGTAATCTTTACACATCCCATGTACTGAATAAGAAAGAGGTACAGAGTTGGCTTACAATCGCCACTTCACACAATACATAAATATAGCATTACATCATCCAGATACAATCAAGGTCCGACTACGGAACCAAAATAAAGACAACCCCAAATGCGATAGATCCCTGATCGCCCCAACTGGGCTCCACTACTGATCATCTGGAAAGGAAACATAGTAACATCCTGAGTCCTCATCGAACTCCCACTTGAGTTCAGTCGCATCCCCTGGAATGGCATCACCGGCACTTGCATCTGGTTTTGGAAGTAATCTGTGAGTCATAGGGACTCAGCAATCTCACACCCTCGCGATCAAGACTATTTAAGCTCATGGGTAGGAAAAGGTAGTGAGGTGGAGCTGCAGCAAGCACTAGCATATATGGTGGCTAACTTACGCAAATGAGAGCGAGAAGGGAAGGCGAAGCACGGTCGAGAAGCTACAACGATCAAGAAGTGATCCTGAAAACTACTTACGTTCAAGCATAACACGAGACCGTGTTCTCTTCCCGGACTCCGCCGAAAAGAGACCATCACGGCTACACACGCTGTTGATTCATTTTAATTAAGTTAAGTGTCAGGTTTTCTACAACCGGATATTAACAAATTCCCATCTTCCCATAACCGTGGGCACGGCTTTCGAAAGTTCAAAACCCTGCAGGGGTGTCCCAACTTAGCCCATCACAAGCTCTCACGGTCAACGAAGGATATTCCTTCTCCCAGGACGGCCCGATCAGGCTCGGAATCCCGGTTACAAGACATTTCGATAATGGTAAAACAAGACCAGCAAAGCCGCCCGATGTGCCGACAAATCTCGATAGGAGTCGCACGTATCTCGTTCTCAGGGCACACCGGATGAGCCAGACGTCGGGTTGGCATAGACCCTGGTTGCCCAGGGGGGCGCCGGACATCGCTCAGGTTGGACCAACACTTAGAGAAGCACTGGCCCGAGGGGGTTAAAATAAAGATGACCCTTGAGTCCGCGAAACCCAAGGGAAAAAGACTAGGTGGCAAATGGTAAAACCAAGGTTGGGCCTTGCTGGAGGAGTTTTATTCAAGGTGAACTGTCAAGAGGTTCCCATTATAACCCAACCGCGTAAGGAATGCAAAATCAAGGAACATAACACCAGTATGACGGAAACTAGGGCGGCAAGAGTGGAACAAAACACCAGGCATAAGGCCGAGCCTTCCACCCTTTACCAAGTATATAGGTGCATTAAAGTAAACAAGATATGATAATTATATCCCAACAATAAACATGTTCCAACAAGGAACAAACTCCAAACTTCACCTGCAACTAGCAACGCTATAAGAGGGGCTGAGCAAGGCGGTAACATAGCCAAACAATGGTTTGCTAGGACAAGGTGGGTTAGAGGTTTGACATGGCAATATGGGAGGCATGATATAGCAAGTGGTAGGTATCGCGGCATAGGCATAGCAATAGAGCGAGCAACTAGCAAGCAAAGATAGAAGTGATTTCGAGGGTATGGTCATCTTGCCTGCAAAGTTCTCCGAGTTGACGTAAGCTTGATCCTCGTAAGAGTATTCAACGGGTTCCTCGATCACGTACTCGTCTCGCGGCTCTACCCAAAGCAAGAACACAAGCAAAGGGAACCATGATCAACCATGGTGCAATGCGCAAGCAACATGATGCAAAACATGGCATGATATGCGGGATGTAATATGCAATGCATATGCGTGCTCCGGAAGGAAAATATTGAACCAGGCCTCAACTTGGCAAACCAAGAGTGCCGCTAGAAAGATGAGTTGATTTCGGTCGAAATCGATATAAAGATCACCGGAATCGGATGCACGGTTTGCAAATGCAAGCAAAACAATAATGACACGATTATGCGATTAACAACACGATACCATCTAGAATGCAACAAGAAACTAAGCTACTGCACTCTAACATAGCAACAAAGCACATGGCAGTGATCCACTCAAGATGCTTGACAAAAGATGAACACTGCGCTATGGCTAAATCACACAAGAGCAGGTCCAAACAAGCATGTCAAAAGTGCAAAAGATAACAACATCTCAGACTTAGTGAAAATAACATGTCAGGATTTAACATCAGGAAGCAACATTTAGAGCAAGATAACAACAGGCTACAGTAACATATCATGGTAAAGCAAGGCATGGCATAGAACTAATCAAAGCATATAACAAAAATCCCTTACTGACCATAAGCCAAAAAGGATCTTAATATATGATGGCACCCATGTAAATAAAGCAAGTTTCGTTAACAGATTGAGACTTAGCAGAAAACTGGACATGACATAAACAGAGTTACGTAGGCATGTTTGCGAGCTCGATGCATGATGCACTTCGTAATAAGATTGATGAATCCAACTGCTCGATTGTATGCCTACAGGAAACTAAGAAGCCGGACTTTGATCATTCTTTTATTAGGAAGTGCTGCCCGAGACGTTTTGATAAGTTTGAGTTTATCCCATCTGATGGCGCCTCAGGTGGCTTAATTATTATATGGTGTAGCAGCCAATTTTTGGGTCAAATAATTCATCAATTTTCATTTGCAATAACTATCAAAATGACCTCGGTTCAAACAAATGAAAGCTGGTTCCTCTCTAACATCTATGGGCCGTGCGATGGACCTGAGAGGGTTCTGTTCACTGATTGGATGCGCTCTCTGGAAAACAGAAACCTACCAGGTGGAAATGTGGATGATGTGATTAAGTTTAATGAGATTATCAGTCATCTTGGTTTGCTGGAAATTCCAATTAAGGGAAGGAGGTACACTTGGAGTAACATGCAAGAAACTCCATTACTCAAGCAATTAGACTGGTTTTTTTCCTCTCCTGAATGGATTTTGAAATTCCCCAATACAAATGCAAAACCTCTTGCCCGTCCAATTTCAGATCATGTGCCTTGTATTCTATCTGTTGAAACTTCGATCCCAAGATCTAAACTTTTCAGATTTGAGAATTTTTGGCCCTCTCACCCTGGTTCCTTGGAGGTGGTGAAATCCTCATGGAATGCTCCCATAAAGGCTTCCTCCAGTGCCACAAGAATATCTGCAAAATTAAAGAGGTTGAGGTATGCCTTAAAAAATGGAGCAAATCGATCTTGAAGCTAAAATTGTTAATTGAAAACTGTAATAGAATTTTGCTCCAAATAGACAACCTTGAGGATCTGAGACAGCTATATATCCCTGAAGGTAATTTTAGAAAAATTCTAAAAGCACATCTTCTACGGTTACTTAAATACCAAAGTGTGTACTGGAAAAAATGCTGCACGTTTCGGTGGGCTGTCCAAGGTGAAGGAAATACTAAATATTTTCAAGCGCGTGCAACAGAAAGACTACGGAGAAATGCCATCACCAATCTGGTATTGCCTGATGGACGCTTGATAGAAAATCATGATGAAAAACAGCAGTGTTTTACGATTGCTTCAAGAAGAGAATGGGAGTGCCATCTCAGCCTGTCTATGATTTTGAGCTTGCAGACTTAATCCAAAAGTGTCAGGGTTTGGAAGAACTTTCAATACCATTTACGAAAGAAGAAATTGACAATGTGATCAAAATCATTCCGACTGATCGTGCACCAGGGCTGGACGGTTTCAATGGGCTATTTCTTAAAGTATGTTGGGATATAATAAAAGAAGATTTCTACACTCTTTGTGAGGACTTTTGGCAAGGGACAATAAATTGCAATGTTTGAACACGTCATTAATCACACTAATACCAAAGAAGCTATCGCCCAAGTCTGTCAATGATTACAGACCAATCTCCTTGTTAAACTGTGTGCTCAAAGTTATAACAAAGATTCTCTCCGAAAGACTTTAACGCTGGATTTTAAAGGTAGTTCACCGCAATCAGTATGGTTTCATCAAAACTAGGACAATTCAAGATTGCCTCAGTTGGGCCTTCAAGTATTTGCACCAATGCAAACAGTCAGGCAAGGAAATTGTAATTCTAAAACTGGATTTCAAGAAGGCGTTTGACATGATGGAACATTCTTTCATTTTGAAAATGTTGGAATGCAAGGGTTTTGATGACATGTGGTGTATGTTGATTAAGATGTTGCTGCAGTCTGGAACCTCATCAATTCTTATGAATGGTATACCTGGTACAGAATTCCAGTGTAAGCGGGGGGTAAGACAGGGGGACCCAATTCCCCCCCTACTACTTGTGCTAGCAGCGGATTTATTGCAGTCTTTAATTAACAAAGCCTGGATGGATGGTATGATTTCATTACCAATTAATCAACCTGCTTTGGAAGACTATCCAGTCATACAATATGCCGACGATACACTAATCATTCTTCCAGCAAGTCAACAAGAGCTGCAGACAATTAAAGGCATTCTAGATTCTTATGCCCGGGCAACTGGTCTTAAAATTAACTACGCTAAGTCTCAATTAATGTCAATCAATGTAAATGCTCAAAAAACTCTGGATCTGGCCAATACTCTTGGATGTCAAGTTGGGGCGATGCCGTTCACCTACCTAGGTTTGCCTCTAGGAAGAACAAGACCCACTGTTAGAGAGTTAATGCCTTTGGTCGACATAATTGAGAGAAGGTTGACGGGAACAACTATTTGGCTATCTTACGGGGAGAGAGTACAACTGATTAATTCTGCGCTTTCGTCGCTATTGTCCTTTGCTATGTGTGTTCTCAAACTACCACTCAAGTTGATTGAAATCTTCGACAGATCAAGGAGACATTGTCTATGGAGAAAAGAAGTGGATAGGGATGCTAAAACCCACTCCTTGGCTGCCTGGGAAATGGTTTGTCGCCCAAAGAAAAAAGCGGGTCTTGGAATCTTAAACCTACAAATCCAAAACAATGCCCTACTGCTCAAGTACTTACATAAATTCATTCATAAGCAAGATGTCCCTTGGGTAATGTTAGTTTGGAATGCCCACTATGACGATACGCCCCCCCACGCGAAGCCACCCTGCGGCTCCTTTTGGTGGCGTGATGTTTTCTCTTTAATGGATATTTACCGTGGTATTACCTCATGTGTACCGGCCGCGGGGGACACGATTCTTATTTGGAAAGATGTTTGGATAAACGAAAGACCCCTGATGGACTCCCATGATCATCTTTTTTCTTTTGCTAACGATGAAGACATCTCCTTGGCACAGTACTACAACAACAATGATCACGTGGACAACTTTATGCTTCCTCTGTCAATGGAAGCCAGGACAGAACTGGATAATCTGCAAGAGATCATGGAGGGAATAAACCTAGAAGCTATGGGGACTGATGAGTGGATCCTTTGCTGGGGTGATGTGGATTTTAAACCGAAAAAGTTTTACAAGTACATGTTCAGGAATATATTGGCTCCCCAATGCATCACCTCCATTTGGAAGACGAAATGTATCATGAGACATAAAGTGTTTGCATGGTTGATGTTAAATGACAGGGTCAATACAAGAGATCTGCTGCTGAGAAGACACTTTAATATTGGAGAAGATCATAAATGCCCAATATGCAACATGGGAGTTGTAGAAACAAATGCACATCTATTTTATGAGTGTTCTTTTGCCGCCAAGTGCTGGGATGTCGTGGGCATTGAGTGGGGAAATGATCCAAGACATACAACACAGGTATGACAGAGCTAGAGAGAGGCGGCGAGGACCTTTGTTCAAAGAGATAACTATATTAACCTCCTGGAATATTTGGAAGCAACGCAATAGAGAGATCTTTGATGGAGAGGTAGCCACGCATGCTGAGTGGCTAAGGAAGCTCAAGGAAGATTTTGTGATCCTGGGCTATAGGATCAACCCTCAAAGTTTAACTTTTTGGAAATATTTGCAAACTCTTTGTTTCTGTGACACCTGGTTTACATAGGCTAGTTTCACACCTTCTGAATTCTTGTTAAAGCCATGTAAACCAAGAATTGTCTGTAATGTTAACCAATGGTTAACATCTTAAAGTAATAAAGGAAAAAAAACAACAGTAGGAGGCTCTCCTACTGTTTTCACTGGTCACAAGGCATTGCATCACAAACTAAGCATACACCCAGCAAGAAGACACGATGAAGAAGCTAACCATGGCAAGAGCAATCTCATAGCATGCATGTATCAACTACAACAACCTCGGCAAAATTGATTAACACATAAACAATCTGCCAGGAACATTTTATAGCAAAAGTAGAGCAAGATTGAGTCATGCTAGGTTACACCATAATTGCAAACAAAGACATGGATGGATATAACATAACAATATCTCAAAATCATCCTTACTGAACATGCTCAAAAGAGGCATGGATCACTCTGTAGCAACATGAATACATGGCATAAAAATAACATCAGGGAAATGACTTGGAAGAATTCCAAGTCCCTGAAAACAGCAACATCACGAGAGCTACTTTGCATGCTTGTGCTAGTCACCACATTGATCACAAAAATACATGGCATACACCCCTGTAAGGATGGCATGGCATAGCCCAAAACACATGTAGGGCTCAAGTTCATAGGAGGCACACAATAATCATGGCAAAAATGACGAAATCTCATAATCTATTAAGAAACAGAAACTAACATTATGAAGCACTTTTGCAACAACATTTTAGGCATCAAGACGGAATCAAACAAGCATGGTGCAATGGAATGAAATGAAGAGGACATCCCAACGAACAATTCGATATATCACACACGCAAAACAGAGCTACGGATGATGAGATATGGCCTGATGAGCATAGCTAAAAAAATATGCAGAAAAAGGACTTAGACAAAATTCGACCTTGGGTTTACTATAGCTGGATCTAGATCTGGACGGCACGCGAACCGAGGTGGCGCCGGAGCTCGCCGGAGATGGTTGGCGGGGTGGAAGAAGGTGGCTGGCACGGCGGGCTCACCCGATCTGGCGACTCCGGCGACGAGCGGAGCCGGACGGCGTGGAGGGGAGCGGCGCCGTGCGGTGGTGCGGGCGGCGCCGGCGGGCAAGCGGCGGAGGCGGCGGCCGGCGTG